>NC_072782.1:3299093-3599093 GCF_022539595.1 Amphiprion ocellaris
GCGCAAAAACGCCTTACTATACTATGTCGAAAAAAAATGTCATTTTTCAAACATGTTGTAAAAACGTGCCATATGATGAAATAATGTAAAGGAGGCCGTGAAAAACACTCCAGAAAGGTTTTCTTTGAAAAAAAAATCATCATGAATTTTGGCGCAAAAAAACGCCTTACTATACTATGTCGAAAAAAAATGTCATTTTTCAAACATGTTGTAAAAACGTGCCATATGATGAAATAATGTAAAGGAGGCCGTGAAAAACACTCCAGAAAGGTTTTCTTTGAAAAAAAAATCATCATGAATTTTGGCGCAAAAAAACGCCTTACTATACTATGTCGAAAAAAAATGTCATTTTTCAAACATGTTGTAAAAACGTGCCATATGATGAAATAATGTAAAGGAGGCCGTGAAAAACACTCCAGAAAGGTTTTCTTTGAAAAAAAAATCATCATGAATTTTGGCGCAAAAAAACGCCTTACTATACTATGTCGAAAAAAAATGTCATTTTTCAAACATGTTGTAAAAACGTGCCATATGACGAAATAATGTAAAGGAGGCCGTGAAAAACACTCCAGAAAGGTTTTCTTTGAAAAAAAAAATCATCATGAATTTTGGCGCAAAAAAACGCCTTACTATACTATGTCGAAAAAAAATGTCATTTTTCAAACATGTTGTAAAAACGTGCCATATGATGAAATAATGTATAGGAGGCCGTGAAAAACACTCCAGAAAGGTTTTCTTTGAAAGAAAAAAAATCATCATGAATTTTGGCGCAAAAAAACGCCTTACTATACTATGTCGAAAAAAAATGTCATTTTTCAAACATGTTGTAAAAACGTGCCATATGACAAAATAATGTAAAGGAGGCCGTGAAAAACACTCCAGAAAGGTTTTCTTTGGAAAAAAAAAAATCATCATGAATTTTGGCGCAAAAAAACGCCTTACTATACTATGTCGAAAAAAAATGTCATTTTTCAATCATGTTGTAAAAACGTGCCATATGATGAAATAATGTAAAGGAGGCCGTGAAAAACACTCCAGAAAGGTTTTCTTTGAAAAAAAAATCATCATGAATTTTGGCGCAAAAAAACGCCTTACTATACTATGTCGAAAAAAAATGTCATTTTTCAAACATGTTGTAAAAACGTGCCATATGATGAAATAATGTAAAGGAGGCCGTGAAAAACACTCCAGAAAGGTTTTCTTTGAAAAAAAAATCATCATGAATTTTGGCGCAAAAAAACGCCTTACTATACTATGTCGAAAAAAAATGGCATTTTTCAAACATGTTGTAAAAACGTGCCATATGATGAAATAATGTAAAGGAGGCCGTGAAAAACACTCCAGAAAGGTTTTCTTTGAAAAAAAAAATCATCATGAATTTTGGCGCAAAAAAACGCCTTACTATACTGTGTCGAAAAAAAATGTCATTTTTCAAACATGTTGTAAAAACGTGCCATATGATGAAATAATGTAAAGGAGGCCGTGAAAAACACTCCAGAAAGGTTTTCTTTGAAAAAAAAAAATCATCATGAATTTTCGCGCAAGAAAACGCCTTACTATACTATGTCGAAAAAAAATGTCATTTTTCAAACATGTTTTAAAAACGTGCCATATGATGAAATAATGTAAAGGAGGCCATGAAAAACACTCCAGAAAGGTTTTCTTTGAAAAAAAAATCATCATGAATTTTGGCGCAAAAAAACGCCTTACTATACTATGTCGAAAAAAAATGTCATTTTTCAAACATGTTGTAAAAACGTGCCATATGATGAAATAATGTAAAGGAGGGCGTGAAAAACACTCCAGAAAGGTTTTCTTTGAAAAAAAAAATCATCATGAATTTTGGCGCAAAAAAACGCCTTACTATACTATGTCGAAAAAAAATGTCATTTTTCAAACATGTTGTAAAAACGTGCCATATGATGAAATAATGTAAAGGAGGCCGTGAAAAACACTCCAGAAAGGTTTTCTTTGAAAAAAAAAAATCATCATGAATTTTGGCGCAAAAAAACGCCTTACTATACTATGTCGAAAAAAAATCCCATTTTTCAAACATGTTGTGAAAACGTGCCATATGATGAAATAATGTAAAGGAGGCAGTGAAAAACACTCCAGAAAGGTTTTCTTTGAAAAAAAAATCATCATGAATTTTGGCGCAAAAAAAACGTCATATGTCGAAAAATCCCATTTTTCAGCATGTTGTAAAAACGTGCCATATGATGAAATAATGTAAAGGAGGCTGTGAAAAACACTCCAGAAAGGTTTTCTTTGAAAAAAAAATCATCATGAATTTTGGCACAAAAAAACGCCATAGTATGTCGAAAAAAAATGCAATTTTTCAACGTTGTAAAAACGTGCTTAGTATGTCGTACAAAATGTCACAAAAATGTCATAGTTTAGTATGTCTTCCAAAATGTGACCAAAAACGTCATAGTTTAGTATGGCGTCCAAAATGTGACCAAAAACGTCATAGTTTAGTATGTCATCCAAAATGTGACCAAAAACATCATAGTTTAGTATGTCGTCCAAAATGTGACCAAAAACGTCATAGTTTAGTATGGCGTCCAAAGTGTTGAAAAAATGTCATAGTTTGTTAGAATCTGAGCTACGATGAGTTCGACATCCCTGCTTTACACAGCTGTTGACGTATCTCTGCATGAAATTGGTCGACCCAACGGAAGACCAACACTGCAACATGCACAGAGCTGGTAAGTGATGGATAATCAATTCATTCTGATCTGCTGGGAAGCAACTATTGTTCCATTTACCACCATCAGCACAAGAACATTCAGCTCCATGTTCTCCAGCATGTTTTCCAGCGTGTAAATGAACAAAAACCAATAATAACAATAATAATATGTCATCAAAACAACATAACCCAGATGTTCTGAACTAAATGTGTCCTCGATAAGTGAAGTCTTCTGAGCGTTACACAACACCAGCGAGAGTGATGGAGCAGCGAGACGGTCCTGGAGTAGAGCGTCTGACCCGATAAAGCAATGACAGACAGCGAGTGTGGAATTACCATCATAGTCTGGCATGTTTCCCCAGCAGAAGGCAGGAGCGTCTGTGCTGTAAATGTTTTACGAGAGAGAGAGAGAGGGAAGCCATATCTGGGACATTTATGAAGCTTCAGGGAGCAGACACTGCAAAGGAATTTTCTAGAGCACATAAACTGACATGTTTTGGTGTAATACACGTTTAGTTTTTGTTTTTTTATGTTCACATCACTGTAAAAACCACCTAGAGAGACATGAATGGAACCAAACATGGAGCAGATACGGGGTTTAGGTTGAAACTGTGATGCTCAGATTACAGGATGGAGGTTTAAATCTAAAGGTAACCTGGGCCATCCACACAGCTCATCCTGGGTTACGCTCCCTTTGCTGTAAAATTAATTATAGAAGACAGATGGGGTCAATTAGTGTGCTTGAGTTATAATTCCAACCCTGAATGGTTGAAATTGTCTCAGGATTTATTGAGACTTTTACCATATTGAGCTCATTCCTGGAGGAAGGTGTGTTGATGACGTGTCTGTGCTGATTCATTCTCCAGCTCAGTAACACAACACTGGTTAAACTACAAAATAAATTCAAATTATGAAGTAAAGCAGCATCCAAACTAATATTGAATGATATTAAATGTTAGTCAAAAATGACCCGCCTCCACTGAGCTTCTAAAACAGAGCAGCTTCATTGAATTTTCAACCAGAAATCTATTTTACATGAAGAACCAACCTGTCATGCGTCACACACTTTGTGAATGTCTGGGTTTTATGTTCTTCAGAGGGCAGAAAGACTGTATTTAATCACTTGTTTTTATTACATCACGTTTTAACTGTTTTCTTTACTAAAGTAGAGGTTTATTATCACTATTATTGCTGCTAAAGGTGCTGCATTGGTGTAAACATTATTTGTTTAAGAGAGTACCTGAAATGTGTAGAAAGTAGCTTGAAACACATTTTTGAAGGGAAACAACAGTGTACTGTATACTGTACAATGCAATGGAAAACTACAAAACTCAACTCCAAAATACTCGTCTTCTCAGATCTTTTGAATCTTTGCTTCCACCCACAAGGAGCAAAACCTACAACAATAATAAGAATTTCACTTTAGGAAAAGTCATTGAATTTCAAGCTGAAAAAAGGTCATTTAGGGGGTTTTCTGTGTCATTTTAGACCTGAAGACAACATGAAGGTTAAACTCTACATATAATTTTTCTTGGTGTCATTTTGTGTCCTTTAGATTTAGTCTGAGTCACGCCTAATAAATTAAAATCAGATCAAAAGTCAAAGTTCAAACTAGAATGCCTTGGATAGACTTTGGACTGCAAACCAATATTATAGACTTCCATTAATAAGCCTTAGGACAGTTTTTCACTTATTTCCATCCTCGCTGACTACTGGCCCTATTCTCCATGAGCACCTTGTATTTTTTAAACAACAAATCTTATGATTTTCCCTCCAGTGTAGCACTTATTCTTTCTTCATCAGTCTGGATGTTAACCCTGTAAGACCCAAAATGAGCTAAAATAAATAAATAAAACAATAGATAAATACATAAAAGTAAAAAAAAAGTCAATAATCTATCTATCTATCTATCTATCTATCTATCTATCTATCTATCTATCTATCTATCTATCTATCTATCTATCTATCTATCTATCTATCTATCTATCTATCTATCTAAATGTGTGTATATATATATATATATATATATATATATACCTAAATATAGAAAAATATAAACTAAAAATTATATGTGTGTGTGTGTATATATATAGCCAAATAGAGAAAAAAATTGCAAGCAAAATAAAATACAAGAAAAATAAAAATAATAAAATATGTAACTTTATATATTATATATATATATATATATATATATATATATATATATATATATATATATATATATATATATATATATATATATATATATATATATATATATATATATATATATATATATATATATATTCATAATAGAAAATGTGCTGTCCTCTGTTTGACATGACTTTATGATGTTATCTAACGTGACTTTTTGGAAACAGCAGAGCTTCTCTGCCTCTGAGGGTGAAATACTCTGCAGCGTGGCGGCGCCCATCATGGCTAGCTGGAGGGCGGTGGTGGTAATGGACTGTAGGAAGGCCTTCATCGACCCAGCCGCACATCCATTTACACACACACACACACACACACACACACACACACACACACACACACACACACACACACACACACACACACACACACACACACACTAACGTACGCTGCCCTGAGGAGAGGTCAGACTCAGCTAAGTTTGATTCATTACAGTCATTCTGGCTGCAGCCGCGGCCTATCACAGTCCAGAGGAATACATTGATTGGCTGTAATGACAGTTTAAGCTGGCACACAGACACAAAGTTAAAGGACAGAGAGAAGCTTTCAGCAGCGCTCACAAACACAGACTGTTCGGAAAAGTTTAAAAATTGTGCTATCTTGAACGAAAAGTATCAAAAGCCACAGAAGTACAGCCTTAAAAGTCTAAATCACCTGCCTGACATGTAACGCTGATGCAGAAAATCCCCAAATCCCAGCCCCATCTTTGTTTTGGTGTGTATTAAAAATGCAGAACATCTTCACATGATTAATTAATGTTACAGCGACTCAAGCATTAGCTGTGATCTAAACTTGAGGGCTGTTTTTATAATTTATGTGTTCCCTTACTATCATAAAAGCTCATATTACTGCACATCTGCTGGTTTATTATGTTGATATATAACAGCGGGACAACATGGTGGTAGTACTGCAGACATATTGTGTTCAGTCTGCAGTCCTGGTACATTTACTGCATAATAGTCCATGTGTTTACATCAGTATTTGTGTTTCATGTCTCATTGTAGTACTTGGATATAATTTTAAATGAAACATGAAGAATCTGGTTATTATTGGTGGAAAGTACATTTACTGAAGTGCAGTTTTAAGGGAAATCTACTTTATACTTCCACTCCACTACATTTCAGAGGAAATTGTTGTACTTTCTCCTACACTTGGCAGCTTTATTTGTGTAGATTTTACCTAATGAATAATATAGGAAGCTTTTAAAATATAACGCATTAAAGATTAAACCAGTGATTTCCAACCTATTTGGTTACTGAGGTCTTACAACAAAGCAAGGATGCCAACAATTGCTAAACTTCTTACATGGTTTCAGTTCAATAAATGTTTAAATGATACAACATTTAACCAAAAGCTGAGAACAGATGAGTGTTTTTAAATGTGTTTTTCTTCTTCATTCATCTTACATTTGTCAAACCCTCAGAATTATCTGGTGTTGTGTATAAAACTGTAAAAATGTATGCAAGAAATATCCCATGGACGTCAAAAGTCCCTCAATTATACATTGACTCAGACAATTTTCAAGTCATTTATAGGAAATCAAATTTTCTGCAATTACGCATTAGTTTCAAGTCATTTTGGACAATTCTCTTGTCAATTTCAACAAGTTTTATGCCATTTTGGATCATTTTTGTGTCTTTAGGGTAATTTTCAAGTCATTTAGGACAAATTTCATGTCATTCTGGACTAATTTTCCGTAATTATGGATCATTCTCAAGTTATTTTGGACAATTTCTGTGCCTTTGGGATAATTTGAGTCATTAGTTTCATTATTTTTTTATAAAAATATATGCAAGATGTATCCCATGGACTTCAAAAGTCCCTCAATCATATACTGAACCAGGTGTTTGGAATGGTAACCTGTTTTCTACACTAGGTAGGACAGAACCGCAGTTTCTGAAAGCAGCATTTTTGTCCAAAAAAAACCCCATAATTACCAGGATACTAGTGCACATTCACATACCTTCTTCACTAAAATCTCAGTGGATGATCTACGTCAGAGCTAGGAGTCCTTATATTACGCATGTTTGTCACCAGTTCATCACCCGAGGCTCTGACCTGAGGGCCACTAATTAAAGCCTGTAGACGGTTAGAACACAGCGGTCTTAATAAGATCTTTAACGCATGACGTGCGACTTATCCGGATCCACAGAGCTGCATTACTCCTTTAAAAAGTGCTGAACAAACGCGAACATGCCCGTCTGTAACGTTGCCCTTGAAAAGTTTTCCGTTCCCCATCTGCGGGTCAGCTGACGTTCTTTTATTAGCACTTCATTAAAATTCATTAATTGCTTCCTTTCTCCTGGGCGCAGGCAGAATCAAAACTGGAACTGTCAGAAATGAGAGCGGGAGCAACTGTCCTGTGCTCCAGATACACAACCAGCGACACAAAACACGTCCACACCCACCCACCTGTGTGACAAAAACACAGCAAGCACACAGAGGACACCGGACAGAGCAGCTTAAAGAAGTAGACGTAAATTTTATTTACTTGTTCTGTACATAAAGGGTCAATACCAGCACAGGTGTTAACCATGGGAAATATTAACACATGTAAATGGTATAAGAAAATAAAAGGCACAATTTTCAATTCTTAAGTAAAAGACAGGCTTTCCTAGAATATGAGAAGAGAGCACAGTAATACTGTTAATGCCATATCAAAATAACTCAGAAGCATGACAAAAGCAAGTTCACCACCAGAAAGGAAATAATCAGGGTGTATTGCTTAATTAGTAAATTTCATTAAGCTTGACGAGGAGAACCCCGAACAGGTGGGCTTCAAATAAGAGAAACCTTTATTTTTATGAGGAAATAAATGACATTAAGCAGCATTCAGCCAGGTAAAACCGTCTCCCTGGCCAAGAGGTCATGCACAGAGGCAACCAGCAGGCATTTTTCCCTTTTTGTAAATGTCACCTTAGGTACTTTTTTTTTAATAACATCACTCATTTTAACCAAAAAAATAATAACAAAATGTTTGATTTAATTGACAAAACTGACCGAAAAAAGAAAAAAGGATCCAACTAAAAGCTGCACAATGTTCCTCCGTGTGAACAGCTGAGCTTCGATGTGAACAAAAAGCACTAAATAGAAGACGTGGTGGGGTTTAGTTTTACAACAGAAATCCACGGTTCTGCACTGTTTGCACGACTGTTTAATCCTCGGCTTCCTCCTCATCAACAGAAACTGCTCGCAGCACAATATGAACAGAGATTCTTCGCACTACTGTTTGCATATCGAGACCAAATACTCAAGGAATAAAGCTGGTTGAAATCCTACATGGACAGGAGTAAGATCACGTTAAAAACAGAAGGTTAGAGATGGATTGCATGCGCTAAAAGTAAGACGCGTCTTACTCCGAAAAGGCATTGATGGGCTCTCATTGGCTTGCTGAGACATTCGTCCTTCCCTGACCCATGTCACCGAAAGTGGAGTTTTTCACCTCAGTGCAAAAGGCTTCGGTCCTCATGCCCACATTTTTAGTTTGCCTTGTAGTCAGTTGCTTGTGGGACGTGCTGGCCGGTGCTACTGCTGTTGCTATTTGACTTTTTGGAAACCCGTTCAAAGCTTGGCACTCCTATGCAAAAAAAAAAAAGTCTCTTTTAGTACTTGGTGCTGTCAGCACTAAAAAAAACCCTGCTAATCTCTAAGCAATGTCTTCTTAGCTCCACATCATGTGAGAATAGAGGTACCGAGTGGATACGCAGTTCTCCATGTCCTGAAAAGAAACAGAACTTGATCATCTGGCACTAATAAGAAAAATCACATATGGCCGTGTCATGTCTTATTAACAGAAGATAAATAAGTCTCATCAGCCAGTCAGCAGGTTGGAGAACGGATGGATTAATGGCATCTACAATCCACAAACCCATCTCTTCTGCTTCCTCCCGACACAAACCACACATCATATACACATAAAGAAAACAAAAACATCTCATGGCCAGTAAGCATGTGTACACGTGTGTGCTTGTGTCATGGTTAAGGTACGACAGTGACCTGATTGTTTGGAGATCTGACTGGCTGGTTAGCGCCTCAGTGCTCTCCCAAGTCCACAAGGATGTTTGCTTTTCCCTATTTCACACGAATATCCTCACATCAACAACACAAACACACACCAACGTTTTCAAAAAGTCCCCAAGACTTCAAACAGAACAAATACTCAGAGAAATAAAAAAAAAGACATGTTGTGATGTAATATGGTAAATATCCACTGTGAACACAAACGCACGCACGCACACGCACACGCGCACACACACACACACACACACACAGATGCCCAGTGATCTGGAAATGAAAAGGACACTAATGCAAAAACACTGCCCAGCCTGGAACCAAGACATGGAGAAAAAAAACATTATATAAGGGAACTGGGAGAAGTGGGGTCGGGTTGTTTTTAGTTCAGATCTGATGTCCAAAAGCTGTAAACAGTCAGAAAGCCTTGCAAGGGTCGGCAACAACAGAGGAGTCGCTATCATGGTACAGCCCCAAGCAGGCAAGCACATAACCGTGACACTGGCGGGGGGAGGTGGAGAGAGCCAGCGGGTTCAGGCTCCGGTCCGACTCACAGGTCAGTCACTCTCGTCTGGATTCTGGGGGTCTATGATTTTGACGTGGGTGAACGGGAACAGACCCCTCCGTCCGTTCACCTCGCCCTCCCACTGACCGCTGATGTTCATCCGTGTCACCTTGACGATGTCGCCGACCTGAGGACGCACAGAGAGGAAGCAGAGTTAGCCGCATTAGAACTAAACGAGCTTCACAGATTGTTGTTCTGCATGCGTGTCAGAAGCATAACTTCAATTCCAAACATGTTTTCAGCTTCAGTCATGGTGTCACAAGACACTCTACTGGATGCTCTTTCATTCTGGTGAAGCAGAATGTGATACGAATGATACAGATGTTTGACAAACCAAAAACACCCGTGGGCCAAAAGTGGTCCTCCAGAGGGTCCAATCCGGCCCTCAAAGTGTAAAAATTACAGAGAAGACATTAACTGCAGATTGTAAATTAGTAAAACTATAAATTTAAAATAATTTCTAGACCATGACAAGTTGTTTTGATCATAAAGTAAAATACTAGATTGCTCATTGTTCTTTTGTGTCTCATTTTCATAATATTTTGTCTTGTTTGTGTTGTTTTTTGTCTTTTTTTTGTCTGACTTTTGCAATTCGTCTCATGTTTTTGTTGTTTTGATTGTCATTTTTGTCAATTTGTGTTTCCTTTTTGTCTCGCTTGTGTTTTTTGTCTTATTTTTGTCATTTTGTGTTTTGCTTTATTGATTGTTTTGTGTATCGTTTTGAGTTTTTTTGTCTCGCTTGCGTTGTCTATTTTTTTTGTCACTTTGCAAGTGTTTGCCTAATTTTTTCTCTTTGTTTTGTTTATCATTTGTCTCATTTTGTTTCTCACTTTTGCCGTTTTATGTCTTGTTTTTGTCATTCTGAACCTCATTTTTGTAATATACCGTCTTGTTTTTGTTGTTTTTTGTCTTTTTTATATGATTTTTGTCATTTTGATCATAAAGTAAAATACTACATCATTCAGTTCCAGATAGCTGTGACTAAATGTTGTGTTCCTTTGTAGACACTCTGTGATCTGGAAGTTGTAATGTGGAAATGATAAACTGAGGCTGAATGCTGTTGATATTGGACTTATTTTTCTATATAAATTTCAGGTTGTTCATGATTTTTTGTAAAAAGAAACTTCCTTAAATGTGAATATTTTCAAAATGTACCTTTTTGAACTAAAACAAAGAAAAAAATTAGGAGTTGTGGTTATTTATAGGTTATTATGCTGTGATTTTACTGGTCACTGGAGATCAAATTGGGCTGAATGTGGAACCTGAACTAAGATGAGTTTGACACCCTTGCTGTAGCTTATTTTTCCAGGCCTGTTGCAAATCAATAGAAATGTGTTCGGTCATGATCAGCTTTATCCTATGGAGAAACATTTCTGTCATGTTGGGAGTGGTTTCTTACAGGATGAGAATCATCACATCCACAGGGCATGAGCGCTCACTGCATGCTTTGATGAGTACAAAAATAACATGAATCATCTGCGATGGCCAGATCTCACCCCAATCGCACAACGACAGGAGATTTTGAACCGACTTGTTAGACAGCTCTCCACAATCATCACCAAAACACCAAATGAGGCAATATCTTCGAGTACAAAAGCTAAAGGTCACTGAAACAATTTGGATTGCACCTGGGGGCCCAATACCTCACAAAGACCCTATATGATGGGTTTCTTTTTAATATATAAACCAATGGTACACACAATAATAGACTTTCTAGTAGCAAACTGGAAAACAAAATGCTTATAGCACACGGCTAATGTTATTTTAAAACCTGTCCCAACAATCCACTAACAATACACCCATCAGCTTTCACAACATCCAGACTGATTTATCAATACACATCTTTTAAAATAAAACCTGACTGTCAGATCTCCTCTTGCACATGACACGGTGGTTTGAAACAGATGACAGAGGAGCACAGAGCTGTTGCTCAGATGGTTTCTGACACTGAATGTGACCCCAATCTGTTAAAGCCATATGTTCTTTATCAGGATTAGGAGGGAAAGTCTCCATCATCAAAAACCATGATTGAAACTACAATGTGAGGGCGTACTATCTGTAGCATTAACTTGAATGGGGCTTCAAGGACATTCAGTCCCAGACATTATCTGCAACAATAATCCTTGATGCCGCTCTGGAATGACAAGAATGTCACGTAGTTGTAAAAAGCTGCGGTGAAATCCATCTGTCAAAGGAATCGTTTGAAAAAATGTCCCTGAAATCAGTGTGTTTGAAAGAACCAGAATGGAAGGAAACAAGCATTCAATCAAAGACACTGTTTAAAAAAATCTGCCCCTCTGATAAGTTTAATTCATAAAATTGTGTCTCATTATATTTCAGGTATTAACAAATGTCAGTCTGTATTCAGAAGATCCTTAGTTATGTAGAATAGCTGCTTTTTAATCTAGTATAAAACACATGTTATAACTGGAATTGCAACAAGTCCTAATATATCCTATTTCCTGTGACCACAAAAAATTGTGTAATTGCTTAAAAGAATCATATGCAACTATTATCAAAGCAGACTAGCGACATGTAAAAATTACATTCAAGTCTAAAATATTGAGGATATAACCTGACTGCACTGGCTGTGCACTGCCTGTCTCAGAAGCGAGTAAATAATGGCTCATAGCTTCTGCTTCATGAACCCCAGCGGCCCCAAAATAGCCACAGTACAAAAAAAACTAAGAGTTTTTGCTGGAAGCCATGACTTATTCTGAGCTGGAGACACACAGAGGAGACATGATGAGACGAGATATGGTATGTGCTCTCAGTGCAAGGCTAGTTTTACATCACTGAATCGAAAATACCAGAGGAAACACTCGGTTTTAAGCGAGGTTTTGCTGGTGACAGTTACAGAAATTTACATCAAGATTCAGGTCAATATTCACTGTGTGACAGATTTTAAACACACATCACTGATAGAACATTACCACATGAGATGCAATCAAAAGCTTGACTGCCACACAAGAGGGACGACATGAATTTAGAAAACCACCAACACGAGTTTCAACAGGATCAGATGCACTGCATAACATAAATTCTAAATTTCACTTTGTCTTCAAACAACTGTTCAGCAACGAGTGGAATCCTTCTCTAAAGCACAGTAACTACAAGACTGAAAATTCAATATTGGTCAAATGTAGCTACTGAATATTGTGGACTGTGTTCTTAGTTTTGAATTAATCTGCATCAGCCTAACTCTTTAGAACATAGACAGTTTTTTCTAACTCAGAATGGGCGTTTGCAGTTCACTATATATGACAGTTAGCATGACTGGTCCAGGCAGACGAGGCAACAAGTTTGTGTCTGGTTATTTCTAAACATTTGTTGAACTAAAATGTCCATTTTTCCTGATTTACACAAATCCTGGGCCCTGCATATTACAGTAACCAAAACTTTGTTCATTTGGCTTCATTAAAATCCAGTATATGATCAGGGAGAGCAGCAGGAGACCGACAGGAGGATCAACACACCACTGCCTGGTGAGCAAAGCTGTGGTAAGCATGCAAATGGAGTGTTGGGTTTTGTCATATTGAACTGAGCACTATTCAGGATCATTACAAATGTTCAAGCCAGTCCGTCAGAACAGTCTTTTTTAGTGCACAGCAGGGAGAAGAATTTCATAACAAATTCATATGGGCAGGGAAAAAATAATGGTCAGTAATTGTCAGTAGCTGATGTGATCTGCAATCAGCTCCCGTCTAACAGCTGAAGTAAGACAAGTGCCAAGATAAATGTTTTGTAAGCAAAATTAAAAATTTGGGACTGAGAATAGACTCATAGCAATGCAATACTCAGTCAGGGATTTCCTTGGTACTGTTTTCTAGTTCAGGTGAACAGAAGTGAGGAACAAAGACATCCCAGAAGAGCGGCAATTGTAATTCAGTGCATATGCATTCAGAAAAACTCAATGAAGGTCTCTACTTGTTAATCTTCTGTGGACCATAAACACACTGCACCCTGACAGCATGACAATAGGATCATTCTAAGTTTAATTAATCTTAATTAAGCATTTGCTGCACTAATTTATCACAACTTATTGAACTCTTACAGCTCTGCCCATCTTTGACCACCACAGCCAACTCCTAAAGCCAGAGAAGATAGTGCCAGAAAACAGACCTGCAGTCTGAACATAAACACCTGTGTAGAGAGCCAACTTCTGGACCAATTCTAACTTGTTACTTGTGCCCAGTTAAAACAAAGTGACATTGTTTTCTAGGTTCAAGCTTGCCACTGCTGCTATACATGTTAATTGCTAAAGCTAATTCCAGGATAATGCAAAGCGAGACATATTACACTGAATACATACATCTGTCCTTACAGTTATGGGTGTTAAATTGCTATGACAACCACAGAGACATTTACACAGAACGTGCAAATGTGGCTTGCTAAAGACTTACACCTTACCATGGAACACAGTTCTGTATTTAACACTAAAAAGTGAGATTCTAAATTAAAAATCAATCATTCTATGAATCATCAAAAATATGAAAGGCTGATTTCTATTTTGTTATTTGGTAAAACAGTGAATAATGTTGTCTTGCATTAGCTTGATGACTTGTACTCACTGTCTGGAAGGACATGTTCATTAAGGTTTTGGTCTCTTGAAGGCATTTTTGCCTGGATATAATGGCTAAACCTCACTTTATACTCCTGCGCTGAATCTATCCTGTTGTTGTATTTGTACATGAGAGCTGGTCTGCCTGTGTTGTTAGTGGTGGGGTTACAACGCCACAATATTGTTTTTTCATATACCTCAAACAATGGCGACTGAAACCGAAGGGATCACGTTGGAGTTTGAGCTAATAAATGTTGAGCAACAGTTATTTTTACAAAAGGGACTGCAACGTCACAAAGAGAGAGAATAACAGAATCAATCAAGTCTATAAACGGATTGGTTAACTTTGGCAGAATACTTGCATTTATGAGCAAACCAAATACAGTTACGGTCTATTATGTTACATTTTGTTTCACAAAAGTGTTATATTAGTGAAAATGTTTTGTAAACACAAGATATTACAACTAAGCAGGCCAGTCAAATCTGTTACAGGGCCACAGCGTGCACTTACATTTCTGAATGTCCATGTCAGGTAAGGCTATGGCACAGCTAAGCGCCTGTGTCTTACCTACACTGTGAAAATTCACATATGAAACATTATTTCAGATATTCTTTTGTGAGTCAAATATTCACTGAAATGCACAGATACTTGTGAAGAAAGTCATGCCTCATGTCTACAGAATCAGATGTGTAGGATAAGAGTCTACACAACACAAATTCAGCTTGCATCTTAACAATTCATATCGTATCAGACTGTACTTAATGTTTAATTTCTAGTTGCCTATTAACTGCAACTGTAGCTCCTCATACTTTGCTGCTGCAGCTTTACATTTCACAGAACAGCACGACGTAAGTGCTAAATAAAGTAACATTTCAGTTTCAGTTCTCGAATGCTCACTGCTTTTATTGCTGGTTTGCATGCATTCCCTCTGTCTATTGCCTTCCATCTGTCTCGGTTTTTCCTCTTCTACATTGTGGCGTCAGTTAAATGAATAATTTCTTATCAAGCCTCCATCTCTTACCCGATGCAACTGCTGACAAAAGATGCAATGAAGGGCAGCGAAGGGTGCAGACACTGGCAAACTTTTGTGTCTTGTTGACCCATTCCACTCACGTCACAGTGTCAGTCTGAATGAGGCCCTGGGCATTTTTCTGAGGTGACTGTTATTAGACAGTGGAGAGAGCAGAAGGACGGGACTAATGCTATTAGAAAGAGCGCCTAACCTTTAGCATGAATACCATCGTGTTCCACTCATTTCTGTCCAACAATCATAGGGACGAGGTGTATCTATGCACCCATCTCTAGTGACCTAGTTTCCTTCCTACATACGATGACAAACGCTGATGTCATTCCAGATCTATCCCTAACTCAGCTCAATATGCTACGAGACAAAAAGAGTATTTTGGAGCCCAACACTGAGCGCTGCATTGCATGTTTCAATATACTGCAGATTTGTATTCACCAGCGTAAACTGCTGAGAAAAACAACTGTGCTGCCATCGGAATGCTGGCAGTTTAGCAGCTAACTAGCAAACAAGAAGAATGAGCTGGAGATGGCTCCGAACCAGTACTCCAATCACTCATCAGTGGAAACTTAGTCACAGTACCGAGTCCCCACCTACTTTCAATTTACAGCTACCAAAGTAATTTAGCATTCATCGTTCCAAGACAAATGTCATGTTCCATGTCAAACAGGCATACTCCACACATCTCTAACACTTCCTCTGCCACCTCAACAAGACTTCTCCTCCAATCAGAGGCCACAGAATTCACGTTCTAACCATCTAACACCAAATACCACCAAGGTATTAACTTGTAGCCAGATCCCAGCTCTCAGAGCAGAAAGTCGATCAACTTAAGAAAATTGACGAAACATTTCAGACAGAATCTTTAGGTGTGACTACACGATAAGAGCACAATAATGAATATCTGGGGACTGAGAGGAACTGCAGGTCCTCTCAAGACACTTTCACACACCGAACCAGCAAAACTGTTGTGGTAACTGTAGGCGGCACTGGTGTTTCCCCTGCTATAACTAGCAACTATTAGTGCTGCAATTTTACGGTGAAATACCGAGAAACGTTACAAGAAATGGTCCGTTGACAGAAATATTCCACTTTAGGTGTGACATTGACTAATTCTATCCTTCCCATCATGAACTATATGATGATTTTTTTGACCTGTATTCTGACTTGTTCTGCAGATGGCTGTCCATGTTTGAAACATTTCTAAATATAAAAATCTTGCTGCCCTGTCACACTGTGTGACTGGTTTGCTCTGACACCAAAGATAGTGCTATAGACTGTCACGACCTCTAAGCGCTTCTGATACAAAACACCTCTGCCCAGCAGCGATAATTTGAACAACAACCTTAGATCCTCTAAACTACTGCCACGTCTACCCTTCAAAAGTTTGCAATGCTTTATCTTTAAAGTGAAACCGGAGTTATTGAAGGATACGTAATTAAATTTTGTGAGCAAGGGTGAGCTGGATGAAAGCGTCTTCTGTCAAACAATGCAACTGGCATCTTTTTTATTAGAAGCAGCAAGTTGTGGCACTTACTTGGCATGGAGATTTACTGCATGACAAATCAAAAGTACTGCTACAGATGTACTGATTATATGTCAAACAAAAAAATAGATTTCTGAAAGACCTGAAGTTTGAAAAAGACCAAATGATTTAACTTCAATATTAAATCTCTGCCAAGAGCAACAATCAATTGATGCATCATTTTGTGATACTCTGTAAGATCACCAATATGGTGGATGTGAGGAGCAGGGAAGAGAAATGGCAAAAGACACAGAGAAAACAAGAGAGAAAGTGGAATCCCATTTTACAATACCTCTAGAGCAAGAGCTGTTTTGTCGTAGGCACAGGGCACTCGCTTCTGGATGGCCTTTGCCATGACAGGGCCGTTCTGCATGGACGGGAGAGGAGTGATAACTGCTCCAGGTGTGCCAGGGGGCAGTGGAGAAGGTGTCTGGGGCTGGGCGTAGGCGTGAACGAGGGCGTGGGAGGGCTCAGGGATCCCATAGCTGTTGGAGTTGCGAGATCCATGAGAAGGCTGGCCGGGATGGGGTGGAGGTCGTACCAGTTTCTCCACATAGGGCACAGGGATCATCCCGACACGTCCCTCTTTACTCTTGGCACTCCACCACTGCTCCTCCGGCTTTTCCAGGATGATGAGGATCTCCCCTTTCTTGAAGGGAAGGTCCTCGGCGTCGCTGCCAGTGAAGTCATATAGAGTCCGCACATACTCCACGTTCTCCTCGGGGCCGACCATGGGCTGGATGGGACCACTCACTGTGCTTGGATACCTTGGCAGATGAAGACAAGGGGACAAAATTTGGTTATCATGAAAAGTAGGTGGGGATAGGCCAATCACGCGGCTGATATTTGACATTTTTCTGATTACTGGTATCGGCTAATTACTGGTTGATTATTGATAAATTAAATGCGCTACTTCAGGTCTGATGCATCCACCTCTCTCTGTGGCTCTGTGATCTTACAAACAAACAAGACACACAAGCCATTGCCACAAACCAGGACATTAGCTACTCTCGCAGTGGCTAAGGTTATGCTAATGGCTAGAGGCTAAGATAAAAGGCAGCCAGATTACACCTGAAACTGTATCTGGAAAACAATAATTAACAATGCTTTTAGATATGGACCTTGGTGGGCAATAAAATTGACAAAACACTGAAAGATTAAGAAAATAGTAGAGCAGCGATGATAATTGCAGGAGACAAACATACCTATTTCTATGTTACATATTCAGTTACAGTCACCCATATTAATTAGGAAGCCTAGTTATGAATGACAGGTTCTCGGCTATCACATGCCGTTAAAACATTATGTGTAATTTATGTTGGTTAAAAATATCGGCCATCTGCCTTCCTTGATTTCCAATGATCATTATCAGTATCGACCCTAGGAAACTCGTATTGGTCCATCCCTTAAAGTAGGCTACTCCCAGGTGGATAATATAAGAATTCAGAAATAGTGGGACTAATGCAATCAGGGGCATGCTTCCCTCAAACATCGCAGATATTATGTGTGGTCATTGGGTCCATCTGACATTTGCATAAGATACAGATGTGTCTAACCAAGTTATACCTGCATATTAATGTTAACTAATATGTAGAATACAAGTGAGTGAGAAAACAATGCAAGAAATTGCAAAAATGCACATGTATAAGTAAATACAACCTTTTTATTTTCCACAATTGGTGCTTTAGTGCCATAAAGGTTAGAGTTACAGCTGTCTGCAAACCAACACCATGATCTACCAAACACATGACATGGCCTCACTAAAGCGTGTGTGATGATGGTGCTGGTGTGTCCAACAAGTTCAAACCTGGCAACCTGGGAGCTTCATGACATAACTGAGAGAAAGTGGGTTAGTTCTGTTAAAAATAGACAGTCTAGTTAATGCTACAGATGCGTCGGTGGCAGCAGCAGGAAGAGGAGGAGGAGGACTGGCTGACTTCCCTACCTGGGGGCTGGCTCTATCAGCGTGGTCGTGTCCAGGTAGTGGATTTTGTAGAACTCCAGGAGAGCCGGGAGGTGGTCGAACTCCTGGTCGCCGATCTTGAACCTCTTGCTGGGCAAAGAGTTGATGATATAGTGAGACACTTTGGAGTTTTCAGACACTGACAACACGTAGTCGCCCGGGCAGGTCGACGAGTCTCGAACAAGGAACATGCCATGTCTCTGTCCTTGTAACCTATTCTGTGCCTCTTGCCGTGACACGGGTCCAAAATACCAGGCGGACCGATCGGATGAATCAAACCGAGCAGTTGACATTTCTGTTCAGAACAATAAGTTAATATAAGTCTACAAATAAGACGAGAAAAAATACTAAAGCGCAGCCTAGACAATAAGTTAAAACGCGTGGCTGCTATGGGCCAATCACAGCAAATAGCAGGATTTGGAAGATGCAGGGCAGGGCATGAAGCTTTCTGGGGGGATTTCTGCACAAACGCTGCAGGCTCTGGAGGTTATTTTTTGAAAAATAAAAACAGCAAAAATACAACAACCTGACGTTTTCACACACAGGCTGACTTGATCCAACTTTGGAGCATAATGTGGTTCCTGTGTTCAGCAGTCAGCGGGCTGAACAATCGCCAAAATAAGAGCAGGAAAATAAACTTACGACAGACCAACATAGACGGACGCCCGAAGCGACAATGATCAATAAAAGCTTCCCCTTTTCGTTCCGCCTTCCGAGAAAACCACCAGGCTTCTCTTCTAATAAATTTATCTCCTCCAGTCAGTGTCAGTTATGAGAACGGAAAAGGTGGTCCCCTTCGGGTTTTTTCCTCTTCTTTCTTTTTCTTTTACATCTGATAAATCCTCACATCTGACCGCCGAAGTAGGAGGCAGAAATGATTAGTTTGAAGTCTCGTCGTTCTTAGAGTAAGGCACACGTCATGGAAACGGGCTTTTGAACCCTCTCTCTCTCGACTCGGAGCAGACTTTTGAGGCAACACAGCAGAAAAATGGCGGCCCGCAACACGTCTTCACACCAGAAATGATCTCGCGGCGGCGGCTGCTCGGCTCCTGCGCGTGCATCTCAGAGGGGCCGCGACCGTTGGGCTGGCTGCTCGGCTCTGTCGCGTGCACTCCCGACCGCTCACGGAGAATCCCGAAATTAACGGTTCGGATATTTTAGCTCACTTTCCCCCCCTGCGCTCGTTTCTGCTCTTCCCCCCCTTTTCACCCGAGCCGCCAGATAAGCGTAGACTGCCGGAGACCGAAAAATGGCGACGGGAGGGCAGGTCCCGCTTTCTAGCTGCACGTCACTGACGCCTGGAGATGGGGGGGTGGGAGGAGGAAATAATGGAGGGTGGGCGGGTGACGAGCGACGACACGGACGGCCCCTCACCCCCGTGTAGGGAGGGAGGTGTCAGTCATGTTTCCACTAAACAGATAAGGGACATGAAAGTTAGCTACCTAAAAACACAAGTCAAAATACATTACAGGAATACTTGTAGCTAACAGCAGCACTGCTCTACTTATTCTGAGTTCTCTGCAAGCTAGTTTATTGATGTCCCAGCTAGCAACATTAGCCAACTACAAGAAAACATTTCAACCTAATGTTTAAAGAACGTTTATACATTAAAATATATGTTAGTCATGTTTTCATTAAACAGGTAGAAGACATGAAAGTTAGCTAGCTAACACACAACAGGTCAAAATATATTACAGGAATATGTGTAGCTAATAGCACTGCTCAACTTAATCTGCCGCTGTGTTCTCTGCAAGCTAGTTTATTTAACTACAAGTTCTGAAGAAAACAGCTTAACCTAATGTTAAAGAACATTTACACATTACAATATGTCAGTCATGTTTCCATTAAACACACAGAGGACATGAAAGTTAGCTAGCTAAACACACACCATTTATTCTTCCGCTGCGCTCTCTGCAAGCTAGTTTATTCTTGTACCAGCTAGCAACATTAGCTAACATTAACTACAAGAAAACAATTTAACCTAATGTTAAAGAACATTTAAATATTACAATGTATGTTAGTTATGTTTCCATTAAATAGACAGAGGACATGAACATTAGCTAGCTAAAAACACAACATTTATTCTGCCACTGTGTGATAATATTCTGGGAATATTAATAGGATTCTTCTGAAATCAATAATATAACTTTAAAGGTAAATGTAAAAAAGAAATAAAATGCAATAGAACGTTTTATCTACAACATTCAACAGGCATTTGGGTGATGATCGAAAATGTTTGCAAACATCGTCTAAATATTTGCAGATGTTATCGAGGATGTTTTGTTAGTTTGTTTTTTAAATAAAGCCTTCCTGCAATGTATGTTTACTGAAGCAGAACATTTTGCTCCAGTATTCTGAGAATGTTTGGGGGATATTGTCCACACATTACATTTCTACAACATTACGCTATGATACATGCTAACAAAATTTACATCGCAACATTTGGGAACTGTTGGAAGAACGTCTTGGCATAATGGTCTATCAGCAATATCGCCAAGCATTTTTGGAATGTCTGTAGAGAATGTATTTTACTTTTCAGAGGAACATTCTGGGAACATTTAAAAGTGCTAGTACTGTAGTCCTACTTGAAGAAAACAGCAGTTCAGTTGCAGCACAAAAATCTGAAGAAACATGGACATCAATGTTTACTTTACAATGGTAAAATGGTAAACCTAATTTTCACACTTTTACCAAAAGTAGAATACCAGTTTAAAGGAACTGAGGGTCATTTCCAGTGGATAGAATAAGGTAAAATACCATCACCAAAGCAGAGAGGTAAATGAGTACTTTACTTCAGATACACTTTTTACAGTAAATCCAGTGGTGCATAAGTTCAAGTTCCTCTCCAGCCACTGAATAAACCCCAGAAAAATTTGTTTCCATATATTAAAAATGACGGTGCTTTGACTTAAACGTGCTTTCCATCAATGGAACCCAATGGCAGCGGTAAATTCTAAATTCTTCAGGAGTCTTTGGCTATCAAATGAACTGAACCGCCTACAGTGTTCAGTACACCTCTGGAAACTCAGTGTTGTGGGGGCTCTGTGTGTTTTTCTGTATTCGATATGAGTGGCGATGGAACCACCTATTGCAGACCAACACGTATCTGTTGTACGATGAATAGAACCACATGGCTCTCCTCTTTCTCCATCACCATTTCAAGGTCTGCCCACACCGACGCAGAAAGCATGAAGTGCCCCTAACTCTGGAATCATCTATACAGTCCCCACCTCTTTCTCTTCGTGCACATTTCCCATTACACCGTAGAACTCCTCTACACCAAGAAGTAGTATTTTAATAATTAAGATAAGACCAACTAAACTGATCCCTCACCAGGGGAAAATCACAGTTCAGCAATGTGTTCACATCGGAAACTGATTCCAACTGAAAAAAAAACACAATAGTTACATTTAAAATGTAGTTAAGTGGATAGATAGATAGATAGATAGATAGATAGATAGATAGATAGATAGATAGATAGATAGATAGATAGATAGATAGATAGATAGATAGATAGATAGATAGATAGATAGATAGATAGATAGATAGATACTTTATTCATCTCGAGGGAAATTCAAGTGTATTTCAAGGTGTATAAAGAAGCATAAAGTTGAAACAGTACAAGAATGCTATAAAAGTTTTCAGTACAGCTCTCTACAATGTGAAGATGTACAGATCTCTAGGAATAAACAAGTGATTGAAGATTTCATTCTTGTAGTTCATATAATTTTAATCATCCAGTCATACTTGAAAGCTCAGACTGTGCCAGGTCTGTTTCCTGGGAACGTCACCTGTCTTTTTTAACAATAATATGTTCTAATGTGAATCTGCTGGATTGTCTTTCAAGTGTATTATTCTGTACGTCTAGATCAGGGGTGTCAAACTCATCTTAGTTCAGGTTCCACATTCAGCCCAATTTGATCTCCAGTGGACCGGACCAGTTAAATCACAGCATAATGACCTATAAATAACCACAACTCCAAATTTTTCTTTTGTTTTAGTGCAAAAAAGTACATTCTGAAAATGTTCATATTTAAGAAATTATCTTTTTACAAAACATTATGAACAACCTGAAAACAAAAAATAGGCAAAAAATTGGACAAAAAAGTTACAAAGCGACCAAAAAACAAACAACACAAAAACAAGACACAAAACAACAAAAATGATTCACAAAACAATGAATAAAGCAAAGCACAAAATGACAAAAGTAAGACAAAAAAACACAAACGAGACAAAAAGGAAACAAAACGAAAAGCAAAACGACAAAAACACGAGACAAATGACAAAAGTCAGATAAAAGAAAAGGACAAAACACAAAAACAGGACAAAATATTAGAAAAATGAGACACAAACTGACAAAAGCGAGACACAAAACAGCAAAAGTGAAAAACAAAATGGCAAAAATGAGACAAAGGACATGAAACAAAACAAAACAGAGACAAAAAATTAGACAAAAAAGTTACAAAGTCACAAAAAACGAGACAAATGAGACAGACAAGACAAAAAACACAAAACGACACAAAACAACGAATAAAGCAAAACAAAATGACAAAAATGAGACAAAAACACAAACAAAAAGGAAACAAAATGACAAAAACGAGAAACAAAATGACAAAAACGTGAGACAAACGACAAAAATCTGACAAGAAATGACAAAAAACAAAAACAAGATAAAATATCACAAAAATGAGACACAAAGAGACAAAAGAGCAATCTAGTATTTTACTTTATGATCAAAACAACTTGTCATGGTCTAGAAATTATTTTAAATTTATAGTTTTACTAATTTACAATCTGCAGTTATTGTCTTCTCTGGAATTTTTACACTTTGAGGGCCGGACTGGACCCTCTGGGGGACTGCTTTTGGCCCACGGGCCGCATGTTGGACACCCCTGGTCTATAGCTTCCTTAGCAACCAGCTTATATGCTTGAAATATAAGTTCAGGTGTTCAGCACATTTGCTCCATTTTATGGCAACATTAGAAAGTTTTACATATTTCCCTATTTTCATTTCCTGTTGTTCTCCAAGTTCCGCTCCATTCAGTCTCATAATAAGTATTATGTGGCTCAGAGCTGTGACACATCGATGTGGAGCTCTCCAACCTACCCGACCCAGAACACAATCTGCTGAAAGGGAGCGAGCCAATTTGAATGCAGGGGGCAGCACATCCACAAAAGAAGCCCAAATAAAACGAAATGGAAAACAAAAGAGGGCGTTAGAAAACAGTAGCTGTCCAGTGTAGCGGAACAACTTCTGCTCAGTGATGAAAGTAAAATATATAAAGAGGTGGCTGTGTTCCTGTGGTGACTGAGGTTTCAGTGAGCAGGCCTCATGAGGCTACAGCTGGCACAGAGCAGCTCTCATCACTGCAACACTGGCTGAATTTTAATAGATCTGCACCCACTGGCTCTTAATGGCTAAAGCCTGCCAGTTCCCACATTTCCACAAAGATGCAGTGATGCAACAAATTGGGATTGGGAAAAAAATGAGCTCCTCTTCCTCAGAAATATATGTGAAAATGCTGCTGTTTAGCATTCAGTGCATGTGTACCCGTGTTCAAAGCATGTATTTGATTTAGTTTGGAGATGACAGTCTGGGAGTCCATCAGTTTACACATAATTGTTTTTTTGAGACCTTTGGAATGCACGAGCTGCACAGTGAACAGGAAGTTAAAACCGAAAGTCATTTTGTTGTATTTTGGAAGTAAAGCTAAGGTGAGTCATGACATACCTATGTATGAGCTGCTGTCAAACTATTTGACTGAATTCAGACTCAGAAAGGAGATTTCCTCAGAAATATCACCATCTAGTGGATAAATGAAAGAGACAACGTCTGTATTTTAACCCTTTTGTCGTCCTGCGGGTCAAAATTGAGCCATTTTACAGTTTGAAAATGTGGAGAAAAATATATTTTCACAGTGAAACTTCTGATGTCCATATTTTCAATATATTTGGGAAATCTTTGAACATTTTTTGGTGAAAAAAAAGAAATGTTAAAAATGTTTCTTAAGAACATTCACAAAAAATCAACCAAAATCCAGCGAATTTTGCTGGATTTTGGTTGATTTTTATGAGTGTTCTTAAAGAAAATATTAGAAGTTTTACTGATATATATGTAATCACCTTAAATATTTTTAGGATTTTTTGGGAAGATTTTTACTCATTTTTTGACAATTTACAAGAATTTTCTTGCCAAATTTAGGAGATTTTAAAAAATAAATAAATAAATAAAACTTTTAAGGGAAACTTTTAAGGAATTATTGGAATTTTCTTCCTGAAGGTTTTGCAAATTTTCAGAAATGTAGGGAATTTTTTTGCTGAATTTTTGGATGTTTTTCAGACCAGGAAACAATAGCAGCGCTGCGTTGTAGTGACTGGACGGGAGTATTACCTCACCAGATAACAGTAAAACTTCTAAGCCTCTAGAGGTGGAGTATGCTAAGCCTGTTTTATGTCTGCATGCAGTTCTTGACATGCCCCACGTTGTTGCACAATTAGAGGTTTTGATTATGAAATGAGACCACATGCTTTTACATTTGTTGATCTGAAGACATCTCAGTGATCAGTGTTTCTGTAACAATATAGAACGTGAGGTCTCTAGTAAGATATTTAAGGCAGGAAATTTATTTCAAGAGCTTTATTTAACCCTCCTGTTGTCC
Organism: Amphiprion ocellaris; assembly: GCF_022539595.1. Classification (NCBI taxonomy): domain Eukaryota; kingdom Metazoa; phylum Chordata; class Actinopteri; family Pomacentridae; genus Amphiprion; species Amphiprion ocellaris. The sequence goes on from NC_072782.1 coordinate 3,324,282, forward strand.
TCATTTACAGGCACCAAAAAATATTGTTTCCTGGTCTGAAAAAAATCCAAAAATTCAACAAAAAATTCCCCAAATTTCTGAAAATTTGCAAAACCTTCAGGAAGAAAATTCCAAGAATTCCTTAAAAATTTCCCTTAAAAGTTTTCTTTTAAAAAATCCCTCAAATTTGGCAAGAAAATTCTTGTAAATATTTTCAAAAAATGAGTAAAAATCTTCCAAAAAAATCCTAAAAATATATAAAGTGATTACATATATATTAGTAAAACTTCTAATATTCTCTAAAGAACATTCACAAAAAAAAATCAACCAAAATCCAGTGAATTTCACTGGATTTTGATTGATTTTTTTTTTTGGTGAATGTTCTTAAGAAACATTTTTAACATTTCTTTTTTCCACCAAAACATGTTCAAAGATTTCCCAGGAATGTTGAAAATGTGGACATCAGAAGTTTCACTGTGAAAATATATATTTTTTCCACATTTTCAAACTTTAAAACAGGTCAATTTTGACCCGCAGGACGGCAGGAGGGTTAACTGGATCTGAGCCATGACAACATAAACAAAGCTGTGTGAGATGCGAGAGACGTAGTAGTGAGTTGTAACGTGTCCTAAAATACATTTCTGTAAAGCACATGAATTCTTTCTTCACGTTTCAGTGTGTTGTGTCTTTTGTTTACAGCTTTTAAACAACCACTTCCTCATACTTCTAGCTACAACTAAAAGAAGCCGCAGGTTTGGTCCTTCAGAGTCGACTCTCTGCAGCATGTGTGTGTGTTCAGAGGAGTCAAACCAGGTTAATACTGTTCAACCACACTCTAGAGTTTGTCACTAAATAGTTCCACAGACATGCAGTGGAGAGGCCACTTAGGAAGACGGTGGATGTTTCTGTCTTTTTTACATGAAAACTTCTCTGACATGCAGATCTAAGGAAGACTAATGAAGGCCTTTGCTGAATATTTGTATGTCGTTTGTGGGTTTTGTGGAGTTCATGTTGTTCTATTTAATTTTACGCAGCACACACTATATACTCTATGCATATTATCTATCAGTTACTACAGAAGCCTCTTCAGAAAAGAAAGGATACAGGAAACAAAGTGTATGAGTGAGAACATGAAGGCTCCACATCAGGCACGATCATCACGTTTGCATCAAATTAACAACACAACGGCCACTTAAAATGTCCAAACGGAGAACAGCTGCACTAATTATCACAGTAAACTGCACGATTGGCACGTCTATAATGCTGAAGCAACTTGTGAAGGCTGTAAATGATACGAAATGATAACATATATTTGCATAATTGACATTAAAGTAGCAGGAATGCAGCTACAGAAAGCAGGGTGAGCTGTTGCTGACTTTGTATCACGTACAACTAAAAAGACTTGTAGAAAGAGGAAGCGGCACCTTCCCAGTCTGTGAGAAAACAAATCACAAAGAAAACACTCTTTGTTTTTGTTGAGACAACTCATTTATTTTGTGTTAATCTTTCATTTGCGCTGATAACTGATAACACCTGCTCCATACAGTGTTGTCTGCTACAAAAAAAGTCTCTCCTGTGTAAGATTTGTTTTGGGTTTTAGCACTGAAGAAGATTTTGTAGTTTTAAAAGTGACATGTAATTATTTCTATATAATTGGCAGAATTCTAATCGTGCAGTGAACAGTAGATATTACCATTTAAACATTGAGATGTCCTACAAAGCAATGCTTGATAAAAATATAAATAAATGAATATACTACGACAGTGCAAAGCTAGGATTCTCACCTTCTTTATATGAGGAGATTTTAAAGCTTTTAGGTCAGGGGTGTCCAACATGCGGCCCGCGGGCCAACAGCGGTCCTCCAGAGGGTCTAATCCGGCCCTCAAAGTGTAAAAATTCCAGAGAAGACATTAACTGCAGATTGTAAATTAGTAAAACTATAAATTTAGAATGATTTCTAGACCACGACAAGTTGTTTGGATCATAAAGTAAAATATTAGATTGTTCATTGTTCTTTTGTCATTTTGTGTCTCATTTTTGTAATATTTTGTCTTGCTTTTCTTGTTTTTTGTCTTTTTTGTCATTTTGTGTCTTTTTTCATTTTGCTTGTGTTGTTTGTCCATTTTTTTGTTGCTTTGTAACTTTTCATCTTTTTTTTGTTTTGTTTCATGTTGTTTGTCTCATTTTTTGTTATTTTGTGTCTCACTTTTGTGGTTTTGTGTCTCGTTTTTGTAATATATTGTCTGACTTTTGTCGTTTGTCTCATGTTTTTGTTTTGTTTCTCATTTTTGTGTTTCCTTTTTGTCTCGCTTCTGTTTTCTGTCTTATTTGTGTCATTTTGAGTTTTGCTTCATTCGTTGTTTTGTGTATCGTTTGTCGTTTTGTGGGTTTTTTTGACTCACTTGTGTTGTTTGTCTATTTTTTTGTCGTTTTGTGTCTAATTTTTGTAATGTTTTGTCCTGTTTTAATTGTTTTTTGTCTTTTCTTGTCTGACTTTTGTTGTTTTGATCATACAGTAAAATACTAGATTATTCAGTTCCAGATAGCTGTGACTAAATATTTGTGCCTTTGTAGAAACTCTGATCTATAAGTTGTAATGTGTACAGAAGGTACATTTTTGCACTAACACAAAGGGAAAATGTGGAGTTGTGGTTATTTATAGGTTATTATGCTGTGATTTTACTATTGGGCTGAATGTGGAACCTGAATTAAACTGAGTTTGACAGCCCTGTTTTAAGTCTATAAACCTTCATTTGTTTGATTCTGTGCTTCAAGACCTACAGACCTGTTTAAAAGCAGACATAGTGATGTCATAGCAGGATAACCAACAATGTTTTGGTGATGGCTCCATTTACAGGACGCCCTGCTGCTAACTGTGCCTGCTGGTTTTCTGTCAAAGCTTCGTAGGACACTTATTAGAACTGAGCCATCATTGATGTTATTCATGCAATCTGTGCTTTTCCTGCTGTGACGAGTCAAAATGGCAATTAGCGTCTTCTTTAAAACATGAAACATGAAAACGTGGATCAGAAATAGTTTTAAACTGTTATCTATTAGTGGGGGTTTATTTGTTTTGCGACCTGAGGTTTTCCAGACCATTAAAAGCTCCTCACTGTGGCGGTTCTGATCCCGTCAATGCACTGTCCTTTTAAACCGGTCTCTCTGCACAGCACGAATCCTCCTCTGTCTCTCTGCGATGGTGGAGCCGAGGCTCTGCTTCAGGGCTGGGAGGACGACTCCACACTGGGAGGGAGCAGACCTGAGAAAGGATATGAGGATTTACCTGAGATGGACAACTTGTCTGGCTTTCTGACACGAAAACTTCTGTCTCGGTTACAAATGGCAGCTTTGGGCTAAGAAGTACAATGGAGGTTTAAGACCTTCTGTATTTGGGTCAATATAAAACTGAGGGACTTTTGAAGTCCATGGGATATATCTTGCATACATTTTTATTAAAAGTAAAACAAGTATGTTTTTATGTTATTATGGTCATGTCTTTACAAATTCCAGAATTATTTATTATGTAAACAATCACTTATTAATAAAAAATGACTGGATATCACTAAAATGCCAATTATGTTACAAAAAGTCCCGCAATTATACATTGACCCGTCCAGGATGACTTAAAAATGATCCGTAATTATGGAAAATTAGTCCAAAATGACGTGAAATTTGTCCTAAATGACTAAAATTTTCCCAGAAATACAAAAATGATCCAAAATGATGAGAAAAGATCCAAGCTGACATAAAACTTGTTGGAACCGACAAGAAAATTGTCCAAAATGACTTAAAAGTTGTCCACAATGACTCAAAAATTGTCCAAAATGATTTGAATATTTGTCCAAAATGACTGGAAAATGATCCATAACTACAGAAAATGAGTGCAGAATGATATGAAATTTGTCCTAAATGATTTGAATATTTGTCCAAAATGACTTGAAAATGATCCATAACTACAGAAAATGAGTGCAGAATGACATGAAATTTGTCCTAAATGATTTGAAAATTATCCCAAAGACACAAAAATGATCCAAAATGACAAGAAATGATCCAAGCTGACATAAAACTTGTTGAAACTGACTCGAAAATTGTCCAGGTGAATATATAAGGTTAGAGGTAGGAATCTTTCTCTAAAAATGCCATGTGGTGTTTGGTTAAATGTTGATTTTAGGCCTGAAAGCAGCAAAAATGTCAACTATGATACAAAAAGTCCCGCCATTATATATCGACCCATTTCATTAAAAACTTCAAAGCACCATAAGAAAAAAGATTCACATACGTTTTTTCTGGAAGTAGCGGAAGACCAAGTTTTGGAAATTTCTTGTCTTCAAACGATTTGCTGTAAAAAGTAGAGAAGTTTTATCACAACTCTGCTGCTCTTTCCTCATCAACATGTGATGGTGTGACTTTACCAGGTTCCATCGACGAGGTAGGCCTTGGTCAGGATGTAGTTCTCTGGGGTGAGTTTCTTGCTCAGAACGATGTCTTTCAGCAGCGCCTTCACACGTATGATCTAGACGACACACTGTCAAGCATTTTCACACTCCACAAATCTGTACAGAACCTGTATCAGATGATGGTTACCTACTTCCTGAGACTGTAAGCTGTTGGCGTTGTAAAGCTGCCGGATGATGACCTCACACTCCTGCAGCGTGGGCGGCCGTGGTGGACGGGACGGGCTGCTGTGGATCCGTAGAGGCTGGAACGAAGTGATGAGGCGTCCCGTCATCTCAGCGCCGTCGTCCTGATGCCAGGCCGAGCCCACAGCTTCACGGCCCTCTCCGATGCTTCTCCACCCGAGTCAGAGAGAAAATATCAGTTAAAAGCAAGAGAACAGCTGCAGTTTCTGCTGTGAATGCGAAGCTGCTACACCTACAGGTACCAAACTAGGTTCAGTTAAACCTCGTGTCGTCCTGCGGGTCAAAATTGACCTGGTTTAAAGTTTGAAAATGTGGAAAAAATATATATTTTCACAGTGAAACTTCTGACGTCCACATTTTCAACATTTTTGGGAAATCTGAGGAAATTTTTGATGGAAAAAAGAAATGTTAAAAATGTTTCTTTAAGAACATTCACATAAAAATCAACCAAAATCCAGTGAATTTTGCTAGATTTTGGTTGATTTTTTTGTGAATGTTCAATATCAGACATCATTGGTATTTACACCTTTCAAGGCACCATGATTTAAAGTGACACATAAAGTATACTGTAAGAAGAAACACCAGAAATCAGAGTAGATGCAAATCTGGACTACGCTTTGACTTAGACAAAACAAAACACACCGCTGGCCATTTGCAGTCTAATCTGCACCCTTGGTGTTCCTCTACATGTGGTGTTTGTTGTTGCACATCTTCCTAGTGTGATTAATGATGTGGACAGTGGTATTTCTGCATCTCACTTGTTCTTTGTACTACAGAGTACTTGTGTATTTACATCAGCATTCACTATGAGATGAGATATTCATTGAATTTTTAGTAAAATCACAATACAGCCGAAATCTACACTATGATCACACTACATGATTACTGAGGCAGGCAGTTAGAGGAGGTAGTAAACGAGCATCAGGTGTAGTTAGAGGCAGATGAACCTGACAGCCTGGTCCTGAGAGGCTCGGGTGTCCTGCAGCGGCTCCTCCAGGTAGAGTCCAGCGTGGGCTTCTCTGCCCTGAGTGGGTGGTCTGACGTCACGACGACTGGGAGTCAATCCTGGAAGAAAGAGAAGCCAAGATGAACCCAACTGCTGTGCTTTAACCCTGGTGTCGTCCTGCGGGTCAAAACTGACCTGGTTTAAAGTTTGAAAATGTGGAGAAAAAAATACATTTTCACAGTGAAACTTCTGATGTCCACATTTTCAACATTTTTGGGAAATCTTTGAACATTTTGTGGTGGAAAAAAAGAAATGTTAAAAAAAGTTTCTCAAGAGTATTCACCAAAAAATCTATTTTTTGGGGGGAAGATTTTGATGTGAATGTTCTTAAAGAAAATATTAGAAGTTTTACTGATATATATGGAATCACTTTAGATATTTTAAGGATTTTTTGGAAGATTTTTACTCATTTTTGAAAATATTTACAAGAATTTTCTTGCCAAATTTGGGGGAATTTTTTAAAAAATAAAACTAAGGGAAACTTTAAAGGAATTATTCTAATTTTCTTCCAGAAGATTTTGCAAATTTTCAGAAATTTGGGGAATTTTTTGCTGAATTTTTGGACTTTTCTCAGACAAAGAAACAATATTTTTTTGTGCCTGTAAATGAGAACAAGAAGAGGGTTAAAAGGTATCTGAAATGCTATTGCTGGTGTTATTGTGGGTCAGTACGCAGGATTATTTTATGGTCGTAATGGATTTGGAGGATTTGTGAATCGTTGTGATTGGCTTATTCAAGAGTTTTTATTTTATTAGTGTAGCCAAAAGCTCAGATTATCATATTACATCTCAACTTAATTCCACAAACAATGCTCTATATCTCAGTACATACAATAAATTATCACAATGTTTGATTACTTATAACTTGAGAGAGGATTTTATCTAGAGGTAAAAGTAAGACAAAAACACAAGCGAGACAAAAAGGAAAAACAAAATGACAAAAACATGAGACAAATGACAAAAGTCAGATTAGAAAACATGACCAAAAACCAGAAAAAATATTAGAAAAATGAGACACGAAATGACAAAAATAAGACATAAAATGACAAAAAATTAGACAAATGACACAAAAAAATTAAACAAAAAGCTCCAGTGTGACCAAAAAATGGACAAACTACAAGCAAGACAAAAAAGACACAAAATCACAAAAACGACAAAAGTCAGACAAAAAACAACACAAACAAGACAAAATATTACAAAAATGAGACACAAAACGACAAAAATGAGACACAAAATGACAAAAATGAGACACAAAATGACAAAAATGAGACACAAAACAACATAACTGAGAAACAAAATGCCCCAAAAAATTGGACAAAATGATGCAAGCGAGCCAAAAAGGAAGCATTACAAGACATAAATGAGAAACAAAAACATCAGACAAGCAACAAAAGTTTCACAAAAAAGACAAAAAACAACACAAACAAGAAAAAATATTACAAAAATAAGACAAAAAAGAACAATGACCAATCTCGTATTTTACTTTATGATCAAAACAATTTGTCATGGTCTAGAAATTATTTTAAATTTATAGTTTTACTAATTTACAATCTGCAGCTAATGTCTTCTCTGGAATTTTTACACTTTGAGGACCAGATTGGACCCTCTGGAGGACCGCTTTTGGCCCACGGGCCTCATGTTGGACACCCCTGCTTTAAAGTTTAAAATTGTGCAAGAGCATTGACTTTTATACACCTGTTTACAGTGTAAACATCAATAAGTAAGGAGTCCATCTTACCTTTTCTACTTGACTTGGGCAGCTCCATTATCAGCTTATACTGCAGCTCTGCAACGTCCATAACAAGAGAAGCTTCAGTGCATCAAACCACCGTGTCCACCATGTGTGGACAGAGACCTGACTGCTCTGGTGGTGGTTGATGCCTGAAACACTGAGCAGCAATGCGGTTTGTTCTGCAAAGTGACACCGGATCTCCATCCACCTCCCACTGAGAACCCATCAAAACCCTGGGGTTGCTAAGCGACCACCATGCCTAGATAGAATGTCCGTCCTGTCAGCAGCTCATCAGGAGACAGTCAGGTCTCTGTCATTAACCAGAGTTCATTACATAAGGTCACCCCTGCTAAATGGAAAATAACGATATGAATTCTTTAGATTAATTGTTTGCCCTTCTGGGCCATGAAGTTGGCTGATTCCTTGATGAATCCCATAACTTTGCAGTTGCCTACTGGGAATAATCAGGTCCTCTGTCTTTTAATCCATTTTATAGGAAAGAGTCTCAGAGAGGCCAAATTGGAACATTGTTTAAAAGCGTCTTAAATTTAAACTCTTTGGCTTTTTAATGATCTTATAACTTTAAATATTATGCTCTCAGTTTATAAATGCTCCTCAATTTTAAATTTCTGATCCTCCATCCCATAAACCACTTTGCATCGACTGTTTTTAAAAGTATGTCGTCCTACAATTAACCCTGTAAGACCCAAATGTAGAAAAAAAATGAGCAAAAAAAATTAGAAAAAAATAGATGATAATAATATGTGTGTAATATATATATAAAAATATAGAAAAGAGCAAAAATAAATAAAACAAAAAATAGATAATAATAATAATATAAACCCAAATACAGAAAATATGAGCAAAATAGACAACAATAATAAAAAATATAATAATAATAATAATAATATTAAATCAAATATGGGAAAAAAATGCGCAAAAAATAAAATATAAAAATATATATGAAAATATATATAAAGATTATATATATATTTATATATACATTTATACAATAATACATATATATCATTTTTTATATTTTATTTATTTTTTTGCCCATTTTTATATATATATATATATATATATATATATATACATACATATATATATATACATATATATATATATACATATATATATATATACATATATATATACATACATACATACATACACATACATACATACATATATATATATACACACACACATATATATACGTGTGTGTGTGTGTGTGTGTATAAACTGTGGGTTTTACACTGTTAAAGCTTACGAATTCTTTTGTAATCAACGCTATCTAGCATTATTTTCATTACAAATTCATCATAATTTTCGAAAATTTTCCGTTACACATCCAAGTGAACTTCTTAAAACAAGGTTAAAATGTCCAGTAATCAATAAAAGTACTTTCTAAGTCCATTCTCTCTCATTCCTGCCCTTGTTCCACCTCCCACCGGTCTCTTCACCTTTATTCTCCCGCCTCAGATACTCTATTTCTGCGTGGAGCTTCTCCAGAGTGTCCTGGTGCTGCTGCTGGAGGAACTGGAGGTTCCTATGCAGGGACTCTACCCGGGGGTCGGAGCCGCTGTGCCGGGGCTCCTCTGCGGCCGCTGGCCCCGCTCCTCTGTCCGCCGGGGGCACAGCAGGCAGCGGCTGCAGCTGCAGCTGGTCGGCCGGTACCCGTCGCGGGGAGCGAGGCTTCCCGAGGCGCCCGACTCTGGTCCAGTGGGGCAAATGCCGAACCGGGGGCAGGTTGGACATGTCTCCGGTTCTAACGGCTAACGAACCGTCTTCAGTTCTTTGATTTCGACGACGACTAGCTCACAAGCGACGCAGCATATTTAGCCAGCGGTGTTCCTCCTCCCATTATGACCCAGATAAGACTAGTTACCCAACAACAACCAGCTAGTCAGCTAAGCTAGGCTGCTAGTAAACACTAACTTTTGCTCTCATTTGACATGCACGGACTGACACACAACGTTGCCATGACAACTGCTTCTAGTGTCTTTGGGCCCTTTTGATTGCCTTTCAGGCAAGACCCGCCTCCTTGAATATGATTGGCAGAACTACCCTCTAATCAGAAGCCAGAAGTCATTTACACATAACCGATTGATTGGTGGAGCTTGGTGTGGGCGGGGCTTCCGGCAGGTTGCATTCAAAGCAACAGTATTTGGAATTGAGTGTCTGAATGCATCTACAGCACGGTGTTAAACATGCAGCCCGCGGCCCAAAACCGGCCCTCAAAGTGTAAAAATTCCAGAGAAGACATTAACTGCAGAACACGCTCCACCGCTTCCCCTTTGATGAGGAGAGGAGCTGCTCTGTCCTCCTGGACCTCCTGTAGTCCACCATGAACTCCTGTAGTCCTCCTGGACCTCCTGTAGTCCTCCTGGACCTCCTGTGGTCCACCGTGACCTCCTGTAGTCCTCCATGACCTCCTGTAGTCCTCCTGGACCTCCTGTAGTCCACGATGACCTCCTTGGTCTTGCTGGTGTTCAGAACAAGGTTGTTATCTGAACACCGCTGAATAAGGTGCTGGATCTCCTCTCTGTAGAGCGTCTCATCATTGTCCCATATGAGACCCACTACGGTGGTGTCGTCAGCAAACTTCACCACCGTGTTTGTGGAGTGGATGGAGATGCAGTCGCTGGTGAATAGTGTGAAGAGGGCTGGACTGAATGCAGCCCTGTGGTGTTCCTGTGCTCAGGACCAGCGTGGAGGACATCCTGTCTCCCATCTCACCCTCTGAGGCCTGTTGGTGAGTAAATCCCTGATCCAGTGACACAGTGATGTGGACAGTCCCAGGTTATGGAGCTTCAGTGTCACCGTATTAAAAGCTGAAGTCCACAAACAGCATCCTCACATAGGTGTTAGAAAGCTGCAGGTGGGTCAGGGCTGTGTGAAGAGTCATGGAGACTGAATCCTGTTGATCTGTTCTCCCTGTAGGTGAACTGATATTTATCCAGACCAGCAGGATGACGTCCTTGATGTGCTTTAGGACGATCCTCTCCAAGCACTTCATAATCACCGGAGTCAGAGCAACAGGGCGCTAATCGTTCAGGCAGGTGACTGCTGATTTTTAAGGCACAATGATGGAGGTTTTGAGGCTGACGGGGACTGTAGCAAGCTGCAGGGACAGGTTGAAAATGTCCAGAAAAACTCCTGCCAGTTGCAATTTCAGAGTGCGACCCGACACCCTATCTGGTCCTTCAGCTTTATTGGTGTTGATTCTCTTCATAGAAGAGCTCACTTGGTGCAGCTGGAGGGAGACTGATGATTACTTGTGTAATACTTTGTTCTATATTTTGGTCTTACAGGGTTAAATAGACCTAATGTATCTATTTAAATTATACAATATGTAGTAAGAGTACAGAGTAGTTGAACTGAATTCTTCTGACGCCATGTTGAACACTGTGGGGTGGAGTCTGGAGTGTTTGATAAGTTCTAGTGGAGGAGAAAAGAAAAGATCCTTGACAGCTGACAACACAACATCATGACCTTTCCTTTCACTTTATTCATGATGCAGCGCCCCAACAGTAAAACAGTAAAGGTTACATCACACACAGGGACACTGAGATAGTGTCTGCTATGGATATGACGACATTAAAACGCTTTTGCGACAATAAGAGACAATATGGAAGATCAAGCAGAAGGCCTAGTCTTTGGAAATGTGTAGGTGGTGTGGTGCTGTTCTCTCCATGCCTGCACTGCGGTATATATATATAGATATACACACACACACACACACACACACACACACAATAACAACAATAACTTAATTTACAATATTTACAGGTAGGCTGACACAGAATTAATAAAATGAAAATGCAAAAATGAAAACACTGGTGTGTTTTCAGCAAACATACAAAAACAATAATCCAAATGAGTGACAGATCTCTCACTGGAGTGCACAACGCCTAATCTTTATGATGGTTACACCTCATGTTGCGATACTTCAAAACTTGTATTAGGGCGCTACCTCCCTACTTCCTGCACCAACCTGCTGTAATCTACCACCGCACTCTTTAGTTATCCCAGCTTTTGCACAAATCGTCTTATTCCGATAGGATTCTAATTAGGATGGCCGACAGCAATGATTGTATGAAACAATAGAAAAGTGACGCATGCATCAGCTTTTATAAAGGGGCTGGAACTTTCTGCTACCTGTTTCTTCAAAGACGTCACATTACTAACTGAACAGAGCAGCACGTGCAGAGACAGAGAGCCTGTGGATGAATTTGTATTAGGAATGTACACTCAAACGAACTTATATCTAAGAAAACCTCAGAGAAAGTCGTCCAACGAAACAAAAAGGCAACAAAGCAAACACACACCATGTAGGTGAATCTGTCCTCCTGTCTGTCCCGCTGACAGTGCTACTGGACCGGCTTCATCGTAAACTATCCTCAGCCACATGTCAGAAAATACACACTTATTCACCATCTTAATTAACTTGAAAAATGCTGAGGAAGTAACACCTTAGAGCAGAGGTGTCAAACATGCGGCCCGTGGGTCAAAAGCGGTCCTCCAGAGGGTCCAATCCGGCCCTCAAAGTGTAAAAATTCCAGAGAAGAAATTATCTGCAGATTGTAAATTAGTAAAACTATAAATTTAAAATAATTTCTAGACCATGACAAGTTGTTTTGATCATAAAGTAAAATACCATATTGCTCACTTTGTCATTTTGTGTCTCGTTTTGGTTTTTTTTGTGTCATTTTTGTCGTTTGGTGTCTTTTTGTCTCGCTTGTGTCATTTGTCAAATTTTTTTGTCGCTTGGTAATTTTTTGGTCTGATTTCTTGTCTGTTTTGTCATTTGTCTCAGTTTTTTTTGTCATTTTGTTTCTTGCTTTTGCTGTTTTGTGTCTTGTTTTTGTAATATTTTGTCCTGTTTTTGTTGTTTTTGTCACTTGTGTTAATTTTTTGTCTTACTTTTGACATTTTGTGTTTTGCTTTATTCGTTGCTTTGCATGTCGTTTCTGGTGTTTTGTATATTTTTTGTCTCGCTTGTGTTGTTTGTTTTTTTATTGTTTTGTTTCTCGCTTTTGTCATTTTTCGTCTCGTTTGTGTCATTTGTTTAATTTTTTGACTCCTTTTTGTTTTGTTTCATGTCTTGTCTCATTTTTTGTCCCTTTTGTCATTTTACATCACATTTCTGGAATATTTTGTCTTGTTTTTGTAATCTTTTTTGTCTGACTTCTGTCATTTTGATTTCAAACTGAATATTTTTCTTCAGAAATTTCAGGTTGTTCATAATGTTTTGTAAAAAAAATAATTCCTTAAATGTGAACATTTTCAGAATGTACTTTTTTGCACTAAAACAAAGACAAAATTTGGAGTTGTAGTTATTTACAGGTTATTATGCTCTGATTTTACTGGTCCGGTCCACTGGAGATCAAACTGGGCTGAATGTGGAACCTGAACTGAGATCAGTTTGACACCCCTGCCTTAGAGGAAGGAAAGTGAACCTGGAAAAAGGAACAGAGGAGCCCTTAGTTTTCAGTGGAGGTCTACCTGAAGTCAATCAAATCAAAGTCACATCTTGCTAGGGCTTCTCAACGAATCTCGCTGCCCGTTAAACACCTCAAACACTTCACACCTGCATGCACACAAACTCCTATCTGAAAGCAACCAAAGCAGGAGATGCAGTTTCCAACTGAGTTAGGGGACGTTGTTAGGATGTATGGCTAAAGTCAACATCAACAACACACAAATATTTCAGGTAAAATACACATTTTCAACCAGCACTCCAAAACCAAACACAATCCACTACTCTCAAATAAAGCACAAAACAATGTAAATCTTTTTTTTCAGTGTAAAGAAACGTTTTCTTTTTTACTTCTTATAGAAATCTTTCTTAAATTTTATAGCTTATACCATCTCTTCGTCGACATTCTCACATCTAACACATGTTTCCGTTTGGACAGTAACTGTAAAACAACTAAAACTGCACTAGAACTCTTCTAAATAAGCAAATCTAAGCATCTACAAAAAGCGTGTTCAGCGTGATCCACTTGTCATCCTTCTCTACAGTACTTCAACAGTGCAAAAACATTCAGACTTTAGCTTTAAGATCAGCCTAAATGTTACTTCTCTAACATTCAGTCCAACATTAATGCCGTTTCTCTTCTACATTCAGATTTGATTATACTCGCTAAACACCGACAGGATTGAAAGATAAAACAAAACAAACAAAAAAAAGATAAAATGTGGAATGGTGTGAAGAAATTGACCAGCTAACAGCAGCGTGTGAGCTCCTGTCCACCTGAAGAACACACCTCAGGTTAACGCAGCATTTTTAACGTGATTGTGAGACCTCTGGATTTAAATCTATATTAAACGTAGCATTGGGGTAATGAATGCTGTCTGGACCCATTTTCTTCCTGCTGCTTCAACAGCAGCCACTTATCAGCACTCATCACATCAAAGCGACGCTTTCTGCACCACATGGTGTTGATTAAAGGACGCGCTCTTTGATATTAAGCAAATATAGAATGAGTAAAGTGTCGAACAGGGTTTCATTTTTGCTAAACCAGTATGGTAACGTACAGTGAGTCTAAAATAAAACATCACACGAAAACAAAACCACTTTTTAAGGTCAATTTGGCAACAGTTTTGTAATAGTGCTTCTACGCACTTCTGCTCACCAACTGCAGCAATAATCTCCACTGTCAGCGAGCGCAATTAAATAAGAGTAAAACCCAGGAAAAATATAAGCCACGGAGGGGAAAAAATTAGGTGTAAGACAGACAGACATTTGATGAGAATGATAAATGGCCATTCCCAGCCTTTCTCGTGTCCTCCTGTAGGCGTGCAGCAGGTTCTGCACATCTCCAGCTTCAGATCTTGGTAAAAGATTAAAGTTTTGTCTATAGAGCTCCTTGTTGCAAAGTCCTAGCGTGAATGTGTTGATCTTAAAAAGCTGTTTATGTATAGATGAGTCCTCTATGTGGCTACTTGGCAATGATTGCTCCTGCATGTGTTGCGCCTGATGAGGAGAATCTTCTTGGCATTTTCAGTCCGCACCGTGTCCAACACCGGTCCGAGTTTAGTGTCGACGAGTGGAAATACTCTCACAGCTCAGCCCTGGAGTTTCAGTGAATCTAAAGCTGTGTGGTTTTCTCGTGAAAACTAGAAGCATTTCTAAGTGAAAACCACGAGACGGAGGCGTAGGTTTGGTTCATTAGTGATGCGCTGAGTGCAAATGACATCATATCCACACTCGGAGAGAAAGTGCAGGACAGTCAAACACAGAGTCCTGACTGCAAAGCTGTGAGGCGACGCTCGATGCACTCCTTACCTGCAAACACAAAGTGAAAGGGAAAGGAGAAAACAGGCAGTGGGTGGTTCAGCAAAACAAGTCAAACACATGCTGTGTGGACGTTTGTTTGGTTTAAAGCAGGGGTGTCAAAATCATTCTAGCTCAGGTTCCACATTCAGCCCAATTTGATCTCCAATGACCAGTAAAATCACAGCATAATAACTTATAAATAACCACAACTACAAATCTTTCCTTTTAGTGCAAAAAAGTTCATTCTGAAAATGTTCACATTGAAGGAATTATCTTTCTACAAAACATTATGAACAACCTGAAATTTCTTCAGATAAATTAGTTCAATTTCAGCAACATTCAGCCTCAGTTTATCATTTCCACATTACAACTTCCAGATCACAGTGTCTACAAAGGAACACAACATTTAGTCATCTGGAACTGAACCATAGAGGATTTTACTTTATGATCAAAACGACAAAAGTAAGACAAAAAAAAACAATAAAAACAAGACAAAGTATTGCAAAAATGAGATGCAAAATGACAAAAATGAGACACAAAATGACAAAAAAAATGAGACAAATGACACAAAACAAAACAAAAAAACAGACAAAAACTTGGACAAAAAAGTTACAAATCAGCAAAAAAATGGACAAACGACAAAAACGGGAGAAAAAAATTACACAAATGACATGACCGAGACCACAAAAGACAAAAGCGAGAAACAAAATGACAAAACAGTAGACAAACACAAGCAAGACAAAAAAAACAAGACAAATGAGAAACAAAATGACAAAAACATGAGACAAACGACAAAATGAGACAAAAAAACAACAAAAGCAAGACAAAACATTACAAAAATGAGACACAAAACAACATAAGAAACAAAATGACAAAAAAATCTGACAAACGGTGCAAGTGAGACAAAAAGGAAATGCAAAACGACAAAAATGAGAAACAAATCGACAAAAACATCAGACAAGAAACAAAAGTCTGACACAAAGACAAAATATTACAAAAATGAGACACAAAACAACAAAAGAACAATAAACAATCTAGTATTTTACTTCATGATCAAAACAACTCGTCAGGATCTAGAAATTATTTTAAATTTATAGTTTTACTAATTTAGAATCTGCAGTTAATGTCTTCTCTGGAATTTTTACACTTTGAGGACCAGATTGGACCCTCTGGAGGACTGGTTTTGGCCTGCGGATCACGTTTGACACCCCTGGCTTAAAGACATGCAGCGAAGCCACATTTAGTGTATGAGCAGTGACCTATCCAGGCTTTAGGAATAATCTGAACCTTACAGTTTGGATGGAGCCGTTTCAAGCTTTCTAAAATGCAATAAGAATGACATATTTAGCTCCAGAACCAGACGGTGGTTGGTGACGTTCTCTTTCTGACAGATACTTACATTTGCTAACACTGAGGATGTCGTCCTGTTCAGTGAGCAGCAGAGACAAACCCTCCATGAGCAGCAGAGCTTTGTGGTAGCGCAGGATCGACGCTTCCCCCTGGTGGAACATCTCGTCCAACGCAGCAGCCTGAACCTGAGACGGCACCGGGACACTCCAGGTAAGTTTGATCTTGAACATAACATCAATTCAGTTCACTTTACACAACCCATATGCCTGAAACCCCAGAGCAGCCCAAAGGCGACAGTGGCAAGAAAAAGCTCCCTTTTAACGGGAAGAAACCTTGAGCAGAACCCAGTTCACAACGGGGCAGAGGGCTTGAGGTTAGAGGTTACCACTGTGGTCATATGTATAGTCTGATATTCAAATAGAGCCATTGCCGGGATCGGACACCAGGATGACAGGTCGGTGCAGGATTGGTCGGGCTCATGTGAAAGCCGGTATTAGAGGAGGAAGGATGGCGTCGCCTCCGGGTCAGAGGGTCAGAGGACGTGCCATCCATCCTCCACTGATTCCAACCAGCACACATCCAGCACAATCCGTACTTTGTATTGTAAAACCTAGTTTGTGGTAATGTATAGTAGTAATGTGATGTACTTTAGAGTGATCTGCCACTTTTGATTTGAGATAAGCCTCTGTGTTTTCTTTTACCCATGTTTGTTTCGTTAGGCCAGACTTATTCAACAGAAGAGTGTTTTTTTGTTTGTTTGTTTTTTTTTGTTTTGTTTTGCTGACTCCGGAACATTACCACGTCTTTGTTCTCTTGTTCAACCACATTCTTTGTGTAGAACAACACCTTTATTGTAAATAAACACCAAACTTCACCGTTTTGGTGGCTGCCTGAGACCAGTGAAGGACGGTTCATGATATGTTCGAGCGCCTCTAGGCTGGGCGTAACATTAGGACTACGTTTCCCATGAAGGGTCACCCAGCCACCCTGGATTCCCGGCTACTGGGGATGGCTAACAGAAGCTACACTAGCAGCTATGGGGCCTGGCTAGCTGCTAGGAGGTTGCTGAATCTCGCCTCCAAAGCTACAAAAAGACGCCATTTATTCCATGTACCATTATCGCTAGAGGAGGCAGAGGAATAACACAGCTTTAGTAAACAATAATAGTGCCATCTGAAGCCTTTTTTGTTCCTCGTCACGCTTCCCTCAGTGTGCATTTCTACAGTACATAGAAAACACATTTTAGCTATTTAAAGAACATCTTGTGACTTCATGCCTTCACAATATTCCAGTTATTCCTACAATCATTTGAATTTCCCTCGGGATTAATAAAGCATCCATCCATGCATCCATCCATGCATCCATCCATGCATCCATGCATCCATCCATCCATCCATCCATCCATCCATCCATCCATCCATCCATCCATCCATCCATCCGGGCAAGTGCTTGGACATTTGTTGAAAAAGAAAAAGTTCATATCAAATATCAATTTTTTATACTTTATACTAACCATGAGCCCACATATATCTAAATGTTTACACTGGTGACTTGCCGGTTTATAACCTTTGTGTCCATCTCTACTTCCAGTTGTTCCCTATAGGTTTTTTTTTTTTTTGTTGTAAATTTACCATCTGAACAGTGTGGCTGAAGAGCAGCCGTTCAGCTGTGATGGAGGTGATCTGGTCCATCAGACGGTGTTTCCTGGTGAAGAAGTGCTCCAGACGGGTGTTGAGAGAGCGACAGGACGCCACGCTGGACTTGTACAGCTCATTCAGCCTTTTCACCACTGGATATGTTCAGAAAAAAGGTTGGTAATTATCCTCCAAGTCACTTACTGTACATTCTGTTTCAATTTCTGAGTAATAAACAAATTAAACACCTTTCCTGTTACGAGGGGAAACGGCTCATACCTTGTTTGACGGTAGCAGACGGGTAGAGTTTGCCCTGTTTGACTCGCTCCATGGCTGTGTGTAAGGCAGTGGACAGGAGTTCTGCAGTCTTTAGGTAGAGAACCAGCTGTTCTGCATGGCTGAGGACACAATCACACACAGACAGTACACGAAACCAAATTATAAACTGTCAGATGAAGCTTGAAACACACATATCTGCATGGCGGGTGTATAATGAGGAAAAATTCTGCACCAGAAGAGTCACCAACAATCTCCAGAAAACACTGACTGGAGGACTGTGGAAGATAAGATGGAGATTCTTTATCATTCAGATCACACCAGAGCTCTGGACTGTTTTCTTCATTCCACTCCCAGCAGATTTCTGACCATCAACGCCCACAATCACAAAACATCCTGACTCTTCATGCATACAAAGTTCCACTGATTTTGCATCTTTTCGTTTCCCGCAAGGAAAACACATTATTTCACACTGAAGTCATGTATTAATGAAAAATGTTGGTAATAATGTAGGAAACTTAGAAGTGCATTCCTAAAAAGGCATCATTCTGAAGCAGTAAGTGCATGGACATGGAGTGATAAAGTAACGTATCGAGGTTTTCCATCCGTATTCCTTCCATCTCTGTGAGTTTCTGCATTTCCACTGGAGTTTCTAGATTGCAGTCCATTCCTCCTCTGATCTTCATTTCATTATTATTTTACAATAAACTCCTGATTGATATGTTTAACCCTCCTGTTGTCCTCATTTACAGGCACTAAAAAATATTGTTTCCTTGTCTGAAAAAAAATTCAAAAATTCTGCAAAAATATTCCCCAAATGTCTGAAAATTTGCAAAACCTTTAGGAAGAAAATTCCAATAATTCCTTCAAAGTTTCCCTTAAAAGTTTTATTTTTAAGAAATCCCTCAAATTTAGCAAGAAAATTCTTGTAAATATTTTCAAAAAATGAGTAAAAATCTTCCAAAAAAATCTTAAAAATATCTAAAGTGATTCCATGTATATCAGTAAAACTTCTATTTTCTTTAAGAATACTCACATAAAAATCAACCAAAATCCAGCGAAATTCGCTGGATTTCAAAGATTTCCCAAAAATGTTGAAAATGTGGACATCAGAAGTTTCACTGTGAAAATATATTTTTTTCCACATTTTCAAACTCTAAACCGGGTCAATTTTGACCCACAGGACGACACGAGGGTTAACAAAAGAAGTCACTTTTGCATACAAACATGAGATCTAGAAGATGGCTTCTTGTTTATCTCCAACCAGCTACACAGTTCACTATGTTAATGTCAGAGTGTTTTTGATTGGCTGCAAACATTACTGTGTTTTTACCAAGCTGCATGGATTTTCATGACCACAGTTTGGCCTTTCTATCATCAAAAATGGTGCAAATAGTCTAGACGATGCACCTTGAAGTGATTTTCTATCCACACTAGATAAATGGTATCATCACCATCCGCTCTAGTTATTACGTCCTCACCTCCACTCTCGGCTCAGTGAGCTGATCTGATCTGCCACCAGGCTGTGCTGCTGAAGGAGGGAGGCGTGAGAAAGGTCCACCTGCTCCCCTGCGATCACAGCGCCTCGAGCTCCAGCCACCTCCATCAGACAGCGGGCGAAATCCAACGTGAAACGCAGGCTCTGCACGGTGTCTGTATGCTCCTGCTGCACTCCGACAGGAGGAAGGACGGACAGAGAAAGTAGGACAGTATTAACCCTCCTGTTGTCCTCATTTACGGGCACCAAAAAATATTGTTTCCTTGTCTGAAAAAAATTCTAAAAATTCAGCAAAAAAATCCCCCAAATTTCTGAAAATTTGCTAAACCTTCAGGAAGAAAATTCCAATAATTCCTTAAAAGTTTTATTTTTAAAAAATCCCCAAAATTTGGTAAGAAAATTCTTGTAAATATTTTCAAAAAATGAGTAAATATCTTCCAAAAAAAATTCAAAAATATCTAAAGTGATTATATGTATATCAGTAAAACTTCTAATATTTTCTTTAAGAACATTCACATAAAAATCAACCAAAATCCAGTGAAATTCGCTGGATTTTGGTTGATTTTTATGTGAATGTTCTTAAGAAATAGCTTAACATCTTTTTTTCCACCAAAAAATGTTCAAAGATTTGCCAAAAATGTTGAAAATGTGGACATCAGAAGTTTCACTGTGAAAATATAATTTTTTTGCCACATTTTCAAACTATAAACCGGGTCAATTTTAACCCGTAGGACAACACGAGGGGACACCAGCGATTTAGCATTCCGTCTGCATCGGTGAATAAACGCATGCACCTAAAGGCAAAAGGTCACTCAGTGCATTTCATTATTCTGCTCTTGGATTCTGCCTTTAGCTATTTCACCATCCTGCCTGGAAGCTAAAGATACTTCTGCAACACTGACACCCTCTGTTTCTATTATACTCACAGTCAACACTCTCTTGAGGCATGTTAAACATTCCTCATTTCAAGATTATGTTACAATGAGCGCCCGACTGATGCACACAACAGAAGACACGACATCTAAAGGAGGATTCCCGCCTCGCTGCATTCCAGAGCCGAGCGAAGAAGCCTGCTGCTCACCTCCATCAGCGTCTCCTCAGGCAGCTCGGGAGCCTCAAAGGTTACAGGACCGCCCATGTTGGCTGTGATAGGATCGGTGAAGCTGTAACGAGGGCTGGAGGGAGCCTCAAAGCCATCCAGATAGGTGCCTGCCTGGGGGTAGCGGCTGGTGAAGGAGCCTGCAGGACTGACTGAAGTGAACGAGCCTGTGCAAGTCGGAGAAAAGAGAAGACAAAGTGCGAACAAAAAAAATTTTCATCAAATGTCGTGAATTTTCACTGTGGTGCAAAAAAAACATGTAGATAAAAGACTACAGTATACTGCTTGTTGCTGGCATTCATGCTTTTTCATTGTCATTCTCTGTCCATGGAAATCTTTGCTTACCTCTATAATATTTCATGTAATTTGCACATCAGGGAAAACGATGCTCTATGTAGTATGATGTGCATGGCATAATAATCTTGCTATGATACGAGATATGGAGACTAATTAGCTGCATGAAGCTGTGTCAGGATGTACCTGAGTATTTCCTCTGTCTGGAGGTATGAGGTGGGGTGTTGCCGCTGGGTGGAGAGCCCACAGTGAACACCACCTGTGCTGGGCTGCAGGAGCCAGGTGCAAATCCTCCCCCACCACTGGGGGGCCCTGAAAGATCCAAGATCCAAGAAATACTATAAACATTACAGAATTAAAAGAATTAACTTCGACAGCATAGGATAACAAACGGCTCCCCTTTTCCTGAAAATTGTGCGCATTAGTCCATAATTAGCTGCTGATTAGTCGTGTAATGAAGCTGTAATAATTCATCTGAGTTTTTCCTGAAGCCACACAAAGTGACTGAAATCCTGAGCATTTACACATCTTTGTTAATCTAAACTAACAGCCGTGCGTACCTGCTATGTCTATGGCTTTTTCCGAGGTCAGGTTCTCGTTGCTGCCTCGGTCACTCACAGGTCGACCTGGACCGAACGCAGCCATCAGTAGCATGTCAGACAGACGGCCGGCACTCTGAGACCTGCACCAACGACAAATCCTTGTTTAACATGTACTGGTTAAGAAAGATGTTTTACTTGCTGCCCATTTTATTCATTTGCTTGCTAGCTACATTTAACAGTGCTTCTCTAGTTTTATAGCTCCCATCTTGACCTTCTCTCTTCATAAATAACAAGAATGAAGAAAAGGGGAATCCTAGTTGTTATGATTCTATATTGTAATATAGGAACCGTTTTGTATATAATAAAACTAACAGTACACTATGCAGGAAAAATAAACAAGAAAAGCACTCAGAGAGTACAGTACTCCGCCAAGGTAATTCATTTCCACATATGGCATTGTCAGAAATGCAGCTTTTTTTTATTAGTTATTGATGATCAGAAATCACGGCAACATTTAATATAGATGTACCCATAAACAAAATGCGCTGAGCACAGGCGTGTGTTCTGCATGTGTACGTTACGTACGGATACCGAATCATGTGACCTAAATATGTAGCGGGCAGCGGGAATTGATGGGACTCAGAAACACCCCCACAATTTAATCAGTTGTTCCTTGGATAATTTCTGACAGATATGTCCTGGTAAGTCCTCAGCGGTGGATTTGTAGTAGGATCACAATCATGTGATCATCAGCAGGCAGCTGACGTAGTGTTCACTTGTTGTCATGGTTACAGTGACAATGTGCCGCTATCTCACAATGATACAGAAATCTTTAACAAATCTGTGGATCCAGACTATAAGCCACATCACTGCCACAATCTAATCACTTGGTCCTTGTGTCATTTCTGACCTTCCCTGAAAATTTTATCCAAATCCGTTAGTCTGTTTTTGGATAATGTTGTGCATAGATGGACTCACGTACACCAATCATCGCATAACTCTGCCACGTTCCTTGGCGGAGTAAAAACATATTTAACTCTTAACCTGAAATAGTTTTTGGGCGTTTTCCTCATTATTGCTCCCTGTGGATTCATTTTTCACTGCAATATAAAGTCCTGCAGTTCATTTTAAATGAGGTACGTAGAATAAAGTGATTGTGACAAAATATCAGAATTTTTTGCTCAGATTTGGTGACAAATCATAGATGAGTAGCTCAAGGTTGAAAAGTTAAAAATCCAACATTTCTTTCTCATTCTACAGTTTCTGGCTCTGGTACGTTCTGTAACCTTGGTCATGCATTTCCAATCTGCCACTGGGTTAAACCCAGCAATGCATAATGCATTTCAAACTCCAGAATATTTAGTTTCAGTTTGCCATTATACAAGCCCTTCTATCTGTCCTGCATCTACAGCCATATATTTCTCCCTGGATATACAAGAGTGAGGGAGACAAACAGAGAAGCAAAAACAATAATCTGACCTTCCAAAGCCCTTGGTATCATCATTCAATCTATGGATGCACTGGGCGGGATGGCTGACTGGTGCGGGGGCTTGATGTCCCAGATCTCTGAGCTCTCCTGGAGCAGTCCTGCAAGGGGAGCCGAGGACCAAACCCTTCTGTGTCAGGAAGGTCATAAGGTTGGGAGAGCTGGGGGGCTTGGGAAATTCAAATGGAGAGATGGTCTGAAGAGAGGGGAGACAGAGGTTAGTTTCAACTGCCTGGGAGTTTTATATTATTCACACACTTTCGTCTGTCATATATTTACACATATATAGACGTTTGACTAACCCTGGAGGGGGAGCCGAGGATTGTGGGAAGGGGGCTACGCTGCATCAGCTCACTCAGTCTGGGGGAGGAGTGAAGAGGCCGGACAGCCATCAGTCCTGTGGAGGGGGCGACTACTGGGTCTGAATGCTGCTTCCTGATTTTCTGCCTGCCGCCACCACTAGCGCACTCCAGCAGACAGGGGGCACTGTGGAGCCGCGTGCCGAGTCCCATCGCCTGTGGGTGCTGCTGTGAAATGAGCCTGGGCTCCGTGTGCTGCGGAGCTGCAAGGCAAAGCGGGGCAGAAGGTCAGAATGTTTGTGTTTTTAGACAGCAGGTGGTTTTGTAAAATGAAGTGTCACACAGGACAAAAAAACAACAAAGCTTCCAAAAGACGGACAGGTCGTGCCTGACTCTCCTGCTGATGCACATGTCCAGACAGAATGTGCAAACAACTGGTCATGAGAGGACAGCATGTGGGTGGTTGGTGCATTTTCTCAATCAATAACTTTTACAACTACAGACTGCATCGACTCAAGAGACGGTTTGCAAATTCTAACCACAAACTTATTTTTTGTGTCGGGAGTACAGTTTTCAGGAAACACCTCTTTAGGGGTGCAATTAGTAATTACCCCATAATTAATGGCTCTGTTTGATCAATTTTTGATTAATTTGTTTTACCGTTTGGCCTATAAACAAACTCTTCATCACGAGTTACCAGAGCCCCAAATCGTGTCTCAAAATTGCCTGTTTTGTTTACCCAACTCCCCAAAGATACTCGATTCATAAACACAGAAAAGTAGTTAGTCATCACATAGGATTCATGAATGATGTAAAGGATTAATCAGTGCAATCAGTCCATCTTTTAATCAGTGAATCAAATGGCTGCAAGTCGGGATGCCCCAAGGGGTCTCAAGATAAATCTGCTCCACATAATTACAAATCAAAGTGAGAAAGCAAAGTTTGTTTTTTATCATCCCTCTAAAAACACTTTAAATATCTGAAATAGAGAAATGCATCTTTGGTTGATCTGTTGACAACTCATTGCTTCATTTTAAGGGGTTGGGAACGAATATGCAAATCAATTAGTAGCAGTTTCAACACTGCAACTTCTATACGGCCACATTGTGACCTAGCAGCTCTAGATCAGTCATCAACCATGCTGGGATGTCCAGATGTGCATTCGATACGTACAAACAGTGTAGTGATAGCTTTAATCTGGATCTGTCAGAGCGGTTTACAAAGTGAAAACTGTCCTTTATGCTACCTTGAGGAGAGAGCTGGAAAGGTCTGGCGCCTCCCAGGGAGAGCCTGCGGTTGGTGGTGACCGCTCCCTGCCCGTATGGTGGTGAGGGTCCGGTTCTAGCGAAGCCCAACAAGCTTCCACTGCTGCAGCGGCGCACTGGTGTCGACAGCCTGATGATATAAAGTTAATGAGTCACTGCAGCTTCATCGACAAATGCTGGCGAAGTTCTGTTTAACCCTCGTGTCGTCCTGCGGGTCAAAATTGACCCGGTTTAAAGTTTGAAAATGTGGGAGAAAAATATATTTTCACAGTGAAACTTCTAGTGTCCGCATTTTCAACATTTTTGGGAAATCTTTGAACATTTTTTGGTGGAAAAAAGAAATGTTAAAAATGTTTCTTAAGAACATTCACATAAAAATCAACCAAAATCCAGCGAAATTCACTGCATTTTGGTTGATTTTTATGTGAATGTTCTTAAAGAACATATTACAAGTTTTACTGATATATATGGAATCACAGATATTTTTAGGATTTTTTTGGAAGATTTTTACTCATTTTTTGAAAATATTTACAAGAATTTTCTTGCCAAATTTGGGGGATTTTTTTTTTTTTTTTTAAATAAAACTTTTAAGGGAAATTTTTGAGGAATTCTTGGAATTTTCTTCCTGAAGGTTTTGCAAATTTTCAGAAATTTGGGAAATTTGTTTGCGGAATTTTTGGATTTTTTTCAGACAAGGCAACAATAATTTTTGGTGCCAGTAAACGAGGACAGCAGGAGGGTTAAAAAAGTGAGATTTTGTGTCTGTGTAGCATATTTGCGGATACGGACTGTGGTGAGCCGTCCTGTTTGGTAGAGTGGAGGTTCTGCTCCATGCGCTGGTAGTTCTGGACCTGAGAGGGGACTGGGATAGGCAATGACTGGCCGTGGTTTCCATAGCTACCGCTGTAGTTACTTCCCGAAAACTCGCCGGGCCTGTCAATGGAAGTGAGAAGAACAGAGTGCCAACGGAAGTGTGATAACGTTAGTGTTTACAGAGGACATGATATTCTGTTCCTGTTAATACTGACAATCATGTACAAGGATGAAGTATTATTAAAGATTAACAGGACAGGACATAAGTTAAATAAAAAGTATGCATATTTTTAATTCAACCTTCTTATTTTAATATGTATTTGAATTTAGAATGCATTCAAAATACGTAGCAGACTTCTAAAAGTACAAAATGAATTCATCTACTAAATTATTAGAAGATTTCAATGTGCTCCACCTTCATCTCTGCTTCTTTGGTATTCTCATGTCATAACGTTCTGTCATCTGAGCTGAACAGAACCACTCGTACCACGGGAAGCTTTGTGCCGTTACCTGACAGGACTTGGAGATCCGCTGTAGGTCGGTGACTGCGGTGGTGTTTTGGCTTGACTACACAGACCAGCAGAAGCCAGGAGAGAGCTAATTAAAGTGGAGAAAAGAAACGAGGCAGCTTTAATAATGCACCATCTCAGAGAGGCCGTATATTCTCACTTTTAATGTAAATGTAATTACTGATATCACTTATCACCCTTAATCAGCCGCATTCTGAAACACTGTCAGACAGCAGCATTTAATTAGCATAACACAGGTGCTGACAGTTGATGAATTACTAGTTGTTGCTTCTCACCCACTGTTCATCAGGCTGTCCTGCAGCACTTTACTCTCACATGTCAGCTCACCCGCTGGAAAAACAGGAAGAAGAGTAACAAGAGCATTTCCCAACTGTTAGATATCATGTTATCCTTGAATAATAAACATGAAGAACAAAGAGTCAAAAGAACAGATATCCAGACTAGGGCCTGACCCATTTATCAGCTGGAGCTGTGCCGATTAAACACCGATATATTCTTAATTTCTCAAAAACAATAAATGCTCTTAAGTGTTGGAGTTGTGCAGAATGATGTCCTTGCGCCGTTTATCCAATACATGGAGGTCTGACTCCATTCAGTCCTCAGAAACTACTGGAGGAAGCTACAGCCAGGCAACATTACAGGAGTGGGTGGAGCCAACAGGTGAGTTAATATCGACGTTGTGAAATTAACAATACCTCAACATGTCTGAGTTTAACTCTCTTTGCCATGTGTCGTGACGAGTGACGCTTGCTTCATTTGTCGGTGATGCTTTTCATTTACGTTGCTAAAGCTGTGCTAACCAATAATATTGCTGTAGTTACACCAACCTAGCATAGCGTTAGCAAACAGCTTAAAGGCCAGTAAGTAACTGCAGAAAAAACATAAGTGTGCAAAATATTTGAGAGCACAGAAGGAGCGTTTATCACTCCGTCAGCTGCTGTTGAGGAGAATTTAAGAAGGAGGATGTGAACGCAGAGGGGAGGAGGTTTATTCAGTTCAAATGATGAACATTACTGTCTGTCTGCAGCTACCGTCATGATGTCACTCTTAGTTTTACTGTCAGAAAGTACTAGAACGTGACCCAGGCTGGAACAGTAACTCACTGTGTTGTTATGGAGGAACATTAGTGTCAGACTATTTGTGACCATTTTATATTTAAAATACAACTCTGTCAAAGATGACATGTTTTACATCTGAGAAAGGCGTCTCTGGTTTTTATTTTGGTTCATGTGAGTCCTGACTTCATGGTGAAGAAATAATGGAGTAGAGAAAATGTGATTCAAGGTTAAAGGGCATCAGAGGGCTGCAGAAATATTGTTTTACAGGAACTTCACTTGTACTATAACCTGCTTCTAATCTGCAGCAATAAGAAGTACCAGACCAGATGTATTTCATGACTCATTTATAGATTGACTCTTTATTTAAGGTTATATAATTTCCCTGAGGTTTAATGCTTTGTTGCATGAAAATTCCTCTCTGTTGTAAAATTAAACAAATACTTATAGACAAAGTATTGTAAAACAGTAAAATGTTCTGCCTGTAATTCATATTTTTGCTGTTGTGAGTGTTAAGGGACCAAAAAAGAAGTTATCTTATTCATTTTTTAAAAATTAATCGGTTATCAAAATTTTTTTTCTGCCAATTATCAGAAGCTTCAGCTTATAGTAGATCAAACCTAAATCTAGCTTAGCAAGATGACTCCAAATACCATAAAAGTCCTTCTGTAGAACAGGAGACCAGGTTAGGACTATGCACAGGTTCATTTGACATTTATGTAGGAACTCCATGGTTAAAAAAAACAAAGAGGTTTTCTTACTGGTGAAGTGAGCAGGCACCATAACAAAGTCGTCCGTGTCACAGGAGGAGGAGTTCTTGCTGCTGCCGCCACCTCCAGACGAGTCCTTGAGGAGAAAACCGGCGGCCTCCTGGGTCGGGGAGGCCAGAGCTTTGGCACGCAAATGCTGAGTCTCAGCAAGAGACTGCTGCTGAGACAGGGACACGGAAGGAACCTTAAAATAGCAAGCAGTGAGGGCAAAGGCCAAAAAAGTGGTCCACTTCTACGATTGCACACAAACAGCATTATACAGATGGCAAAACAGACCAGATTAATGTGTAAATAAGGCAGAAATAAAGAATGCAAACCGGTGGCGAGGCGAGGTGGGAGGTGGAAGAGCTGCTACAGGAGCTGGCTGATGCAGAGCTGGGCAAACAGGTCATGGTCACAGTAGGAGTCGCTGCAAGAAAATGCAACAAAAGCTGTGACGCAACTCAAGAATAGACGTGAATTCAGGTGCAGGACATTAAAAGTTAACAGAAACTTTGCTTGTCTGTTTGCTCAGACAAAAAATCGACAGCCTAAGTTTCATGTTAGAAGTCTGTAGTGATTTTTTTTAATGATATAAAGTACATTTTCATCAAGTTCATGTTTACAATATAACATATAATGGAAACACTGTCAGCTGCTTCAAAAACAGAAGATACACTTTCACAAAATGTGTCACGTAACCGAACCATTTTCAACCAGGCTCTATGTAGAAGTGCTTCTTCTTACTTACTCTTTTTCATGGATGAGCTCGCCTCCAGGAAAGGATGACAAAAAAACTCATCTATCAACAAGACAGGAAGAGACAGAACTAATAAGAGGTGGAGAAACAGATTGATGATCCATAAAAAAACTACAATATGCAATATGATTACTGTCACTTCTGTTGTGTTCATGGTTTTATTCGTCATGGGGCTTACTTGTTTATGAAACACTGCAACTAGTTTCACAGCAACATCAGCTGAGTGTCTAATGTGATTAGGTGATTATCAACTAATGCTATCGGGCCGAGCTCACAGAAATATCTGAATCATCAATGCAAGTCTCCAAGTTTCATTAATTTTACTCTGTGAGACATTCACTGACCAAAGTCCATGCGGTCCTTGTGGTTGCGCTGAAGCAAACCCAGCAGCAGGTTCCTCAGATGGCTGGAAGTCTCTCTGGGGATGCTGCAAACAAGAAACACAACAATCAGCAGGACAAAAACTGCATTAAAAGGTCACAATTTATAATATTACAGATACAGCAACCCTCGTATCTGCACCCAGTTTACTCTTCAAGCAGACATTTATCAATAATCAAAGTGGGGATGACTTTTAATGACCTGAAACATATAATTTATTGTGTACACAGTTGAGGGGGTTTGTCATCTCTCACACTGTTGTAAATTAACTGTTTTTAACTGTTAAAACACATGCAGTATTTGCATATCCGTCTTATCTAAAATGCACTGCAGCGGCACAAATGTATTTTCAAACACAGCGGGAGGTAGTTCCTGAAGAACTTTTGTCACTTTCAACTGGTTGTTCTAATCTACAAATGCATTCAGCAAATGTTCTCATTCTTAAAAGCAAAAAATGTTAAACTTTGCAAAGTTTTCAGTCTTGTACTATTACAAAAAACCATGCTGTGATGCTTGTATAAATTCTTACTTGGGGCTGAGATTCTTGTTTTTCTCATAGAACAGCCGGAGGTCCTGGGGACTGCTGGCCTAAAGACGAAGAAGGAAGTCATAGAAATAGTGGAAAACATGCAAATGCTAGTTTGTGCAAATACATACACAGCCAAAACAACATTTCAATCCATTTTTTTCAATTATTTTTACTGTAGCATGCGCTGCACTGCCCTGATATAATGTACATGTAGATAATTTGTGTTACAAAATACATGTTACAAATATATATAAATACATAAATCATGTACAACTTGTCATGTTTTTTTTCTTTTTTTATATAAACATGAGTTTCTTGTCACTAAATGTACCATCGCAAGTCAAAGCAGCTGGGCATAAAAACCTGATCTGCAGCTTTGACTGAAAAGTACATAATTTAAAAACCAAACTATATTATTATTATGAAGTGTGAAAGCAAAAATTATGTTTACTTGTTAAATTTTCGCAGATTTGCTTTTTGAATTTGCACTTTTGTTGTGTGGGTCATTGCTCCTGCCAAGCTAATTACATCTTTAACTAGTGACACACTTTAGTCACTTGTGTACTAACAAAACAGCACATTTTACCATTTTAAATGGTGCAAACAATAAAGCTGTGGAACTTGCTGAACTGCTGTGGAACCAGTTCAGCAAAGTTTTGTTTAACACATTTAATTCCACCACTGCATGTGTTGTCCATCACTTCACCCATCATCATTAAAGTATTTGCAACAAGTTTTACTATCTTCTGCAATTAAGTGAGTGTATAATTAGCCGGAAGAAGCCAAAAGGCACAGCTGACACAGTTGACAAACATACTGACATGGCCGACACATGAAGGTGCAGTTTGGTTTGACGAAAATTAGAAAGTGATGAGTGACAAAGTAGTTCAGTTCTGTAACTGCCAGACACAAAGAATGAAATGCACTCCATCTGCCAAGTTCTTGTTATTTTGTCCCTGCTGTCACAACACATTCATGCAGCCCGTAGAAGTTCACAGTTTGGGAGCAAAATGACAAACGAAAAGGCAATTTTTGGTTCTCAGAAAGAAATCCAGAACAAAACTTGCAACTGAAATAAGCTACATAAAGGCACACTTTAGATGTTCAGGTTTTTGTCCGTTAAACTATATCATCAGGGAGGCATCTGCTTGGTCACAACTTTATTCAGCTGCGCTACAATGACTCCAAACATGCGGCCTGAAGGGCAACAATAAGAGAAACAAGGAGCCATGAAACTGACGGCGGTTTCTCCAAGATGTTTGGAACAACCCAGCTGACAAGTAGCTCGAAATAGTGTGAGCCCGTGCTGCTTTAAGGGCAAAGCACGGTCACACAAAATACTGATTTGATTAGTTTTTTTTCTGTTTACTGCACCTCGGGAATAGTTCACAGAAAAATTATTCATGACAAAGCTCCACTTTACTTTCAGTGCCTAAAATTCTGCTCAGTGCTGTTTATTCAACTTTTTATTTGAGTTTTCTTCTGAATTTCTTGTCGTAGCCGATTAAAAAAATGCATTTTTATTGTAAGTGCCACAATATAATGCATAAACTGAAGTTGGATTTTTGCTACTGTCCCTGGATGAACAAAAAAAAGAAACCCTGCATTCTCCACCATGTTTCCTTGGATCATTCTTGATGGTTTACTGCAGCGTCTTTACCTGGAAAGGAGCCTTCCCAGTCAGACACTGAAACACTATGGTTCCTATACTCCACAAGTCAGCCTTGGCATCATAGTTCTGGGACATGATTACTTCAGGAGCCTGGAAAGGAGAAAGAACAAGATTATTTTCAGTGCAACTCTTCTCTGGAACTCTTTGAAGGATAATTAATAACTGTATTGTTTTTGAGATTGCATTCAGTTAACACCATAAACATTTAAAGAAATAAAGCTCTGCTGTTTCAACTGAAGCAGTCTCTAAGAAATGACTGCACACTTTTAAACTAAGAATAAAAAAACCTTTTCTGCCTTTAATTGACTGCGATAACCTTTGGTCTGAGTAAAAACACAGACCAAATGTGACTTTGCTTGGGTTTAGCAACCAACTGAACTATTTGAGAATGTTGGAAATTATATCTCAGTATTAAAACGAAGGTAAGCTGGATTTGCTTGACCTTCTTTCACCTCTCTTCCGAAAAGGTTTCTCATGTTAGAACTTAAATATAACATGACCTGCATGATTGAGAATCTTCACTGACAACTCTGCCAGTTATTTCTATGAAACTTTGGGTTGTTGGGTTTTCTGTTCAACATTTGTAAGGCCTTCATCGTACAATGTTAAGTGCTACAAGTTGTGAACTGGTGGTACATAAATAAAATTGACATGAACTGAACTAAAATGTGTTTACCATGTACATAGGAGAGCCGCAGAGTGTTGCCGCCATCATGTTGTTCTGAAGGTACCTGGCAAAGCCAAAGTCCGCTGTGGAGAGAGAAAGTGAGGAGGGGAGGAAGAACAAGAACCAAAAAAAGAAACATAAAACAAGAGAGGATGAGTAAAAATTTGCCTTTGTAAAAATGGAATACAGTTGTAGTTTTATACAGAAAATATGCATATGGTGAGGAGAATAATGCTAATTAAATAAAAAGAAAAAAATTTACAAAGAAAAACTGAAAATGATTCAATTAAAAAAAACATTGTGCTCTGAAAAAGTTGGATGCAGTTTGCCAACTGAATGATCTATTTAATCCTAAGAGCCTGAGGCTATTTTCAGGGTAATATCACAACTTTTAATTTTAAATTCTTGGTCGTTATGAGGGATGTAATGCTTGCTATACCTTGCTTTTTTTTTCTTTCCCGATTGAACCTCAACTGATATGATTATATTTGCAAGATTATTTCTATACTTGCATTTATCAAAGGAAAAAGCACAATACCTATTATAAAACTGCATGTTTTTATGGCTTGCAGTACAGATATCATTTCATACTCCTGTATGGGAACTTGCCATGAGTCTAGCAATATCAGAACCATGATGGTGGAATACCCTGCCTTAAGGCCTCTAAACACTGAGTGATTATAACAATCTTATAAGTTCACAGTTTGCTACACTGGACGACATGAATCTAATCATCTTTGGACATGATGAAAACACAGCTGAATCTCAGCCTACAATGTACGTGAGTCGACGTGAATGCACAAGAATAAAACGCCGTAAGTGTGCGCCGTCCATCTATGAAAAATAAACAACTGAAGCGTGAACGGAGCTCCTACAATCACAGGGACACTAGTCAAACATGAACGGAGCTCCTACAGTCACAGGGAAACTAGTCAAACATGAATGGAGCCCTCGCCCTGGTGACATTTATGTGTTTGGAGAGAAATCCCCAAAAAAAGGAGGAGGAGGAGAATATGGATTGTCGAGGCTTGGAAAGAGAGGCCAATTTTGCAAAGGGAGCTTGAAGTAAGTACTTATTAGCATCTACTAGCATTTTATTTACTGTTATGGTCTGTATTTTCCAACAAAACACATTTCTTCTTTGTTTAAATCCCACATACTTGTTTTGATGCATTTTGTCGCCGCAAATCATCTATTTGGGTTTAGCGCCAGTGTCGCACTGATCAGTACATTTCATGCTGCATTGTCTGCAGTTCACACTGTCAGAATTTTATCACAGCTTGTCTTTGGTCACCATGACAACTGCTGTGCCGTCCTTGAACCCGTCTCACAGTGCAACGTAGGACCACCGATTTAGAGCCAAAGATATCGCCACCATTCTCTCACCATTGCTATCTTCAGTCTGGGACGGTGGGAAATCGCACAGTCTGTAGAGGCCTTTAGAGATTGGAAAAATATGCGTCTGATGCCTAGCAGACATAAAAGTCACCATTTTATTCCCTCAAGTCAGTCTAATGTATACATAATAGCAGAGCATTGCACAGCTCTGTTAATATCTATACAGTTATTGCACTGTATAGATAAGACATCTAGACGTTAACATTTCTATGCAATGCTCAGTTCATGAGTGATGGATCCACAGCTGTATGCAGGTTGTAACTATGAATAAATCTGACATACATTCAAAGCAATTTTCCTCTCTGACATTTCATCACACAGAGAAGCAGTGGAAAGGTCAAGTCATGCAGTTTCATTTCCTTTGCACTCCACCTTGCATGCGATGAACACTTCGAGAGCGATTCAACTGAGAGGAAGTGATGTGAATGTAAATGATGTGGACGCTTCTGTCGGGCTCGAAGGGTTAATATCTAAACCAATAAAAACCATTCATTATAATACTCCAGTAATAATGGGTCAGAGGGCTTCATTGTGATTACAGGTGTAATGACAACGGAACATTATCACACAGCAGTTTGGGAGTTATGACTTAATAAAACACCCCAAGCAGAAAATACCAAGTCAGAAAAGTATTTTGCTGATTCTACTAATTCTAATATTCATTATAATAAATATAAAAACATAAATGCTGTCCAATATTCTCGGGTAAGCAGCCTATAAAACAAGCGATCATTTCCGATAATCCCTGCGTCTAAGTAATGTGTGTGTTCAGTCGGTCTGTGTTGGTTTTCCCACAGTTGTCCGGATTATAACATTTGCTGCGACAATCAGATTTCACTCCCGCTGGACAATCAATCTCCAGAGAAAAAAAAGAAATAACAGGCTTAAGGATGAGCAGAGTTTTCAACACACACTTGCTCATTTCACTCTTATTATTATTATTATTGTGCTGATTATGTATTGCTGCACCAGTGTCACATTTTGATGAAACACATACATTACGTTTCAGGTTTTCTCTTTCTTGGTATTTTTCTTCCTCCCTAAGAAGGACACTACCAACGGTGAGAGTGAAATTCTAGACATAATTTAATCAATTTACCTCTAACAAGTTTAGTCTCATAATCTTACGGTAATCAATTACCTTGGAGAGATCATTATTAGGTCCTGCTGCAATAAAACTGTCTGTAAAAAGGTTTATTACGTTACACAAATTTCCATATTGGGCTTCATGAGATTCAATTAGTTTTGGCTCCTGTGAAGGGTTCCAGTGCTTTCATATTAAATCTCACAAGCTCCGGTCTCTGTCTAAAGTGTTGTTGCTCTCACTGTCTTTATATTTTAATCATTAGATATTATATTACACCAAGCACTGCTATGCTTCAAAACCTGTTTGCATTAAAAATCTGACACAAAACTGGTGAAGACATGTCCACGCATCATCACAAGGCTCCGCAACTCACCAATCTTGATGCAAGTGTTGTTAGAGTGCGACTTGCGTCCTGGTGGGTACGACAGCAGAATGTTCTGGGGTTTGAGGTCCCGGTGAATTATTCCTTTGGCCTGTAGGACCCTCATAGCGCCTGCAATCTGCTGCAGGAAAACCCGAATAGTGTCCTCGCTCAGTGTGCCTTTGGCTGCGGAGAAACAAGGTTGTTTGATTTAAAGGTATCTTTGGTTTATTGGGTACAGTGTGATTCTTATAGGTGAAGTTAACTCCTGATGCAAGACATAGTATGAGGATATAGCAGCAAGAGATGGGGGTTGAACAACGTTCTTTCCTGGAATCTACAAACTACAAAAATGATACCAGTTTATCTAGAAAATCTTGGCGTCAGACTAGTTAAACAAGTAACTGCAGCATGTTTTTCTTGACCTCTCTCACATCACACCACTGCCACCTCCACTTCGCTGTCTCTTTCTCCCCTACAATAAACTCTTTCACCTCAAGGTTTTATGTTTTGGTTCTATACGACATCTTCCCGTCATATAGAAGATATATTATGACGATCCCTGAGTCTTTCATCCTCAGTCAGTCTCAGGCTTGACTTGAGCCTACAAATCAGTTGACTTAAAGTTTGGTTATCTGGTAGATTAAGCCAGAATCTACAGACATAATTCACCAGCAAATGTGTCTATTTCACAGCCCTGCAATGTATGAAATGTCACAGAGCTGGGCAAAACTGTAGATGCTACCATTCTCCCAGTTTTCTAATATAGTGTTGACTCAAAAGCATTTGTGTAGGAGGAGGAATATTCTATGCATGTGATGTACACTTCACAAAGTATGTATGTAAGATGAGTAAAGACAGAAGAACTCAGCACAGAGGTTTCCCTGTGATGTTAGGTCCGTTTCTAAGCCTCGAGTCCTCCAAAGTTTTTGAAGAACTTCAGAAACTAACATCTCCATTATTGAAGCATCAAACCTCCTTCTGCCTTCAGGGCTGCTGATAAAAGCCAGCTTCCTGTGGTCATATGAGGAGTCCAACAATACAGAGTCGTGACCTGAATGGTGATCTTGAGGCGTAAGAGAACTGAGAGAAAGAATTCTCTCTAAACTAGCAGTTTGCTTCAGTCAGTCCCTCTAGGAATTCGCAATGTTATGATCACAACAATTAACGCAAATTCAACCAATCTCTGTGAATTCTGCACGACCTTCAATTTTTGCCCATTCACCGCAACTTTTCCGAAATTTTGGCCCACCTCCCATGAGTTCTGCCAATCATAGCAGTCCCCAGCGCTAACGTAATCCATGTACGTCACCGAATTCACTTCCTTGTTTATGGTTTGAAGATGCAGACATGTCCCATTCTAAGGTCTAATGTCTAAAGTTCGATACAACTTTTTTTCCTACTACTTGTCAAAGCCACTTTTTAATCACTATATTCACTTTAATTTCATACAATTCTGTGCCTTGAAATGTGTACATACTGTATATTGAATTTTAATTCAGTTTTATTTACTAATCTCTATTGTTAATGTTAGTAACCTGCTCTTTTTGTTATTTTATGTTGGAGTATGTAAACTGCTGAACACTTAAAATTTCCCTCAGGATTAATAAAGTATCTATCTATCTATCTATCTATCTATCTATCTATCTATCTATCTATCTATCTATCTATCTATCTATCTATCTATCTATCTATCTATCTATCTATCTATCTATCTATCTATCTATCTATCTATCTATCTATCTATCTATCTATCTATCGTGCAAGACAATTCCCTGATGTTCCTCATGAAAGCGGAGGTAAACTGTTTTGCACCCATGCAATATTGTGGGGGAATACAAACGAAAATCATCGATTAGCAAACACTTTGCTACCGCCAAACATATTAGGAGAATGGCTTAAACTAGCGGACCACAGACCAGACAAATCACCATGACGGAAGCTGTTGCATCCAGATCTGTTGCTGAAAGAATGAAGGTAAGTTAGATCCATTAACTGACGTGACAAGCTGTGAGCATGTGTATTGA
Organism: Amphiprion ocellaris; assembly: GCF_022539595.1. NCBI lineage: Eukaryota > Metazoa > Chordata > Actinopteri > Pomacentridae > Amphiprion > Amphiprion ocellaris. The sequence continues at coordinate 3,360,698 of NC_072782.1, forward strand.
ATACGTGTGCCAGGACAGATATGTCCAAATATGATTCATTCAATAGTAAATGATCATTTTGTGCCTTAAATCTACCAACCACTTCATGTTAAACCAGTATCTGGCTGCTGCTAATTTCCCACCATGGTGTGCGGACCATGTTAAAGAATTAGTTTAGGAATAAATATTGTCAATTAAAATGTTGAAACATGCTCTAAAAGCTGAAAAATGCAACTTTTTAGCAACTGTCACTGTCTCTCGCAATTAAATCGCAACAAATATGCTTAAAACATTGCAACTTAAATCACAATTTTTTTTAGAAAAGCTACCGCAAATTCAGGCATTTTAGGGGTGCGAAAATCTGGAAAAAAGTCCACGAAATCCTGGAGGGACTGTTGAGTAAATCATTATTCTCGGACAGCAGAAAGAAGCTTTTGAGCTCTGCTTTTGTGTCTTAAATCCCTTTCTAGTATCTAGTACATCGCAAACTGCCGTTATTCAGTCAGCTCACTTTGACACTTAGCTCATTTTGCAGTATATTCAGAAAGAAAGCTCAAGTTTAAACGACATCACTGCTAAGAGCATCTTCAAAGCCTGCCATTGACTCATGAAGTTTAGAAAATGTTGAAAGCTTTAAAAAAACAAGGTCAGGACACAGTTTTATTTTATTCATTACAATCCTAATGCTCTTCCTGCTAACTCTGCCGGTACTTGTCTGTTCCTTCTGGAAAGCTCATATTTCCTATAAAAAACAAACCCAAGGTATTTGTAAGAATATTTTAAAGACACTGATCCAGACTGAAAAATATGGTCGCTCTGCTGTTCACATTTCTCTCAAAAATGTCAGTTCATATCAGGAAATAAATCATCATGGATCGTAAATGAATTTCTTCTTCAACAAACATCGACTGTTGCTTGGAACCATTCATAATCTTGCTTTTAGACAACAGAGAGAAGCATTCATGGGCTATTTTCCCCACAGCAAGCACTTTCATTTTGTTGTCACCAAGCAACAAAGATGACATTTCACTGTCAATTCAATCGATTTTTCTACTGAGAAGCACCTCGACTAGATGAAGTAGTAGCAGATAAATGGTTGCACTTACAGTGTAAGTAGTCAGCAAGATCGCCACCGTTGCAGTACTGAGAAAAAGAGAGACAGGAAAGGAGAAGAAGGCAGAGAGAGAGAGAGATGAAAAGCAATCACATCAGGAAACACAGGTAACATGGAGGGCTGCTGTAGAAGACTCTAACATCACCCAGTCTCTGAAGCAACTAGAAAGCTGGAGGAGATCAGAGGAGTGACATGCTGAAGAGTGATGTGTTTACAGATTTCTACCCTTGTTCCCATTCCCAGCATTAATATGAATGAACCCAGTAAAGGACGGAGTGTGATGGAGGAGGCTGTGAAATGCTGCCTCACAACTCATTTACTGTTCTAATGCACAGAGAGAGGCATAAAAAACACAACTATCAGTTTCACTGGGTTGGCATAATACATGACCTTTAGGGCACTGTGAAACTCTCAACAGAAAAATAGTAAACAGAGTCATGCAGTTCTTAGTATTCACTGCATTTGAGACCTGATGGCTCTGGCATTTCCTGTATGTTGTCTAGCTTGTCACCAATCATGTTGGAAAATCTAGTGCGTAAACTGTATGATGGAAATGTGTCTGAGCAAGCTATAGTGTGTTGAATACAAATTATGCTACATGCATTTTACAATAAACATCAAAAGAACTACCTGGCTGGGAAAAATCTACAAAAACAACATGATAGAGGGGGTCCTCGGTTTACGACGTTATCGACCTACAGCATTTCGTCATTACGTGGGACTAGTTGATGAGCGGAGTGGATGAATACGTCGTTACGCGGCACTATCAGACGGCTTTGTTTACATTCTCTGGTTGTACACCACCTTGGATTGTGCTACATTCACTAACTTTTTGCCCTTCATCATGACTCCCAAGCGTAAGTCAGACTCTTCTGATGGCATCTCTGTGGAAGTGAACTTGGATATAATAAAACGCCTGGAACAGGATGAAACACCAACGAACATGGGTCAAGTTGTAAAAACAGGTCAACATATTGCAGCGACTCTCTGTGATGAATGAGTGAGACTTTATCTGGTTCTCTGCTGGTTTATTGAACCTTCACACAGTATACTGTGGGCCGTAGCCAACGCCAGAATAACTAGAAAAACCCAATAACTTCAAGAATTAGCTGACGTTTCCAGCTCTCTCTACTGCTGACTCTCAGCTAATCAGAGGTGAATAAACTAAACATGGCACGTTCACTGACATTAGGTAAATCTGGAACTGAACAATAAACATTGAAACCTCAGCGTCAACAACATCAGTCCGTTACAATATTCTGTTATCTTCTTGTAAAATTAATCACACATGCATGAAAGCCGTTGGTATTCATGACTTGTCCGAAGAACTGATCATATCGTGATGCATGGAACGAAGTTCCGACTTACGGCGAAAATCAATTTACGTTGATCCCTAGGAACGGAACTCCGATGTAAGTCGCGGACCCCCTGTACATGTTTTTCAAAACATGAAATCACATTTATTTTGAGCTAAACTGCTCAGAGAAAATAACTAAAATGCACTGTCACTCATGCTGAACACTATCCAGAGACGAAAACAAACATATCCCCACAAAAAATTAGACTCTTTATCAGGCAAACAGTATGAACTCCACAGCGAAATAAAATAAATTTGGGTACTGGCTGCCAGCCGATTACTCCCTGGAAGCCTGAGGACACGGCTAATTATAGCCCGAGCCCTGTTAGAGTTGAGACAATACAGTGCTGAGCAAACAAAGCCAAACATCGCTCCAAGCTTACCTCCATTACCAGGTACACTGAGCTGGCAGTTTCCTAATGAGAGAAGAGATAAGAGTGGGAGTAAACAAACATATGTAAGTAACAGACAAAGCAAGGAACAGGTGGTCCTTGAGCACACAACGATCATGTTTGAGCAAACTGAACCGGTGCTTTGGATCGCAGGAATATCCAGCAGCTTAACGGGCTGCGAGAAAATTAGAACCGACTGAGAAGATTCATAACAGCTTGTGCCTTTGTACAACAAGGCACAGAGACATGAGTACAGGAAGAGTGAGAACGTTAAAACACAGCGATCAAAGCTTTACATAGTGGATCTAGCTACAAATAATAGTTCTGCGAAGACAGAACCAATCCAGACCTGTTCATCTCAAGTAAAAGTAAATTAAAGTACATCTGTTGACAGGGATAAACACAATAGATGAGTCAATAAGAGGACAAGTGAGAGACAGTGTGAAGTATTCAGCTTCTAACCTCCCACATTAACACCAACAAACAGTAAATAACTATTAACTTACACAACTGACAAATACCTGATCATTTTTTAATACTGCAAAAACAGGAGGTTTAGAGTTCCAGAGACTCTTTCACCATAGTGTTCAATAACTTCTCCTAATAGTCCAAAAGTTTGGGGGAAAAAAAACACACACAGTGGAGGCGAGTTGAAAAAACTTCTCTTATCACATGGCAACAGATGACTGCGTCTATCACTCTGACCTCAGCTCAGTATCTCGTTGAAGCCACCAGTCAGAGGCCAGACTGTTTTCTATAGTTCAGCTGAGTCAGGCCTTCTGAAGTTATTTGTCTTTGGCTTTTATAGAAGATGGACAGCAACCAGCCAGCCAGTTAGTTTTCAGGCAGAGAGCCCACAATCTGGCTTCACAGCTGCCCGAGGGCACTGCAGCACCACACTTCTGCTAGATAAAAGGTTGGGTGTCACGTTGAAGGTTAATCATGATACAAAAATTCATTAAAACAGATTTACAGTTGGGATAAAAGATATAGGAGAAAAAATAGGTTCTGTATATATTGACATATTGCACTATGAGCCACTATTTTAGTAGAAAATGGTTATGTTTTCAGTTTAAAAACTGAAAAAAACATATAAAAATTTAATTTTGCTGCAGTCTAACCAAGCAAGCATGTTCCTTTTTAATTTGATTAGAGTACAACTTTTAATTTACAGTGCTATGACCTGAAATAAAATGCTAAAAAAACACCACATTTACAGCATCTTTCTCCCCCCCTCCACTATCTACATGTTACCATTTTCAAAATCCACCTCCTAATGGAAAACAACCTCTGGACAACAACAGCAACCTTCCACGATGAAAATCCCAAGTTTTGCCAAAGGCTTGGATCGTTTTGGGGGACTTTGCCATTTTGATGACAGTGCAAATGCTCCACCAAAACAATTCTCTTATCATTACTTGGAGGGGACACGCTTTGTTTAGCTCCACCCAAGATGACTGTGATTGGTTTAAAGCAATACAAACAAGCTGGGGTAGCTTTTCTCCTACAACAGAATGATAATGAGGTGCATCCAGACAATCTACTTCTACCCAGTTCGTCAGGGAGACTGTCTATGGTGAAGACTATTTGGTCTATAATGCTGAAGACTTTAAGCATTTCCCTGTGGGGATTGACAAACTTTCTCCGAGTCTAAACAAATGGCCGTCAGAGTTTCTCAGAGCCCTTGGGTGGGCTTAATTATGCTGAAAATGTGCATTTTTCTGCTTCTTTGTGTTTTATGTGTATTTAATTAACTCGGTTATGGGACTTGATGAGGCATTTGTACTGTAGATTCAGGCTATAACTTGTAATATGTACATAAGCTGCTGACTTGAGGGTCTTGAGGTGACTTGAGGGATGTTTTTAAGAGAACTGGAAATGCTGTATATGTCGGGGAAACTTTAGTGGACACCACTGTGGTCTATACTGCAATTATGAGTAGTATTATGGGCTGTATTTAAGCACGACGTAATTTTCGAGAAAGACCTTTGGGACGGAAACCTTGACTTTATAATGAATCGATGCAGGGGTGATGTATATGAGGAAAGCGATTGTTTTTTCAATATGATGTATGGATTAACTAATCAATCTCTAATCAACCTATGTCTGTTTGCTTCATTTCAAAATTCTTTAGGTTCCCACTCCTGAAACTAACACTAGCAGTCTAGAATAATACAATTATCTAACATGTAAACTCACTTAATTCTCCTAGGATACGAGAATAAGATACGTGAAAAGCAGCAAAGCCTTTCTGCTGGTGTTTGGTATCAGTTTCTTTCTGACCTAATTAGATAGGTGGATAGCAGGATCCCTTGCTAGAAAACATCTACACTGCGCTGCCACAACAAACCTGTAATCTTAGAGGCCAGCTTGGACTATCCTAGCTGCCCAGAGAGAGCACCGCTGTGTGTCAGTACAGAAGATAAAGACAGTGGAGGTTTTTCTAGTTCTGCATGCAGGGAGACATGATAACCTGTTGCAAATGATTTTCCTTGGGTCGCTGATAATGAGCCAACAGAGCAGTTAAATCCATATTTGCCACTAATGCAACAAGGTGACTGCATTGGGATTTTTGAGCATCTAGAAGTTCATATGAATGCATGCAGAACCAGTGGTGCTTTCAGCTGCGTGATAACTGAGCTGTCTGACAAAAAAAGATAAGAGCAGAGGATGAAAGGTCAACCCTAATCAATAAAATGAAACTCCTGGTTACGTAATGAAACCTACAATATCTGCAATCATCCTGACTTTTCATTTTATCTGCACGTGACAGAAAATGTGATTTTCAAAAATGAGGTTTCGTGTTTTTGGAATTTTTGTGTTACATTAAATTTTTTTTTTTACAGCTGGCTTGCCTCACACTGAACTCTGGTCACTCTGCAATATTTTACTCTCGTCTGATGTAAATTAGATGTTTTTTAACCAGCTGGCACCATGTTAATCATGGACCAGAAAAGACAAAAGGAACACCTGCTGAGTTCAGATAAGAGTCTGTTTGGGGACGTGGGGGACGTGATATCTGGGTGATCAGCTACAGACTGGTAACTAGGCTACGGGTAAAAACATCTCTGGGACAGGGGATTCATTTGGTCACCTTACAATGCAACACCTCTGTAGTGTGACATGGAGTTAAAGGGTTATTACTGACATTTATATCTGTATGTGCACAGGTTGTACAGTGACATAACACCTAGATTCTGCCCTAGACAGGTCGGATAAACATGAGGGGAGCCAAAATTTAAGACGCTACATTTCCTACAATCTGGCTGCCCGAGGGCATTGCAGCACCACACTTCTGTTAGATAAAGGGTTTGGTGTCATGCTGAAGGTTAATCATACACAAAAAATTATTAAAACAGATTTACAGTTGGGATAAAAGATACAGGGAAAAATGGATTCTGAATATATTGACATATTCCACTATGAGCTACTGTTTTAGTAGAAAATGTTTTTTTTTCAGTTCTTTTAAACTGAAAAAATACATAAAAAATTAACTTTTGTTGCAGTCTGTACCAAACAAACATGTTCTCTTATGTCTGTAAATTATGATTTGTAGTCCAGGGTTGGATTTATAAGACTATTTTGGGACACATTTTACTTGTATGTAGAGAATTGGGGTAGAGTTTGATTAATAGTTCACACATAATTTACAGTGCTAAGACTTGCAACAAAATGCTAAAAAAAAACACCACAGTTCATGCATCTTTCTCCTCCCTCTCCACTATCTACATGCTAGCATTTGCAAAATCCACCTCCCTATGGAAAACAACAACCACCTCTGGACAGCAACGTTCCACAATGAAAATTTCAAGTTCTGCCGTAGGTTTGGATTGTTCAGTAAGGCAGCCTTGCTGATTTTTAGTGATTTTGCAATTTTAACTACTTGGAGGGAAGTAATGATAAGATGAGGGAAGTAAAATTTTAAGACACTACATTTCCCATAAAGCCTTAGTCAAGGAGGTCAACAAGAGCAGGTCACATGACTGCACAAGGAATGTAAACATGGGAAATGATGACTGAGCATTTACTGAAACTTAAGAGTTTGCAAAAAAAGAGAACTTAATAAAAACAGGTTTAGAACAAACTAATGCCAGAAAAAAGCCTCTTTTCAGCAATGAGGGAAATTAAACTGTTGAAGCTACACGAGAGAGAAGTGGGTCACATGGAACAGACACATCCGTCAACTCCTCTGCTCTACTTTGTAAAATGCAGGCGAACAGGAAAACTGGGACAGTAAGAGGTGGGATGATCGTGTATGTAAACAGAAGCCTGAGCACATGACAGATGTAATTTATGAGTGTATTACAACATACCTGAAAGTCCAATAACGCAACAATGTTCTCATGCTTGAGTTCCTGCAGAAACGACAGACAAATATCACTGTTTGTATGGAATGTCCTTAAATATCTGTTACATATACAAATTTAAACATGGATTTGTACAGTCAGGGTTCTTTGAAGTCAGCTAGAAACTTTAGAACAACTACTTTCACCCATGTTCAGTGAGATCAGGCTGAGATGATCACTGCTCACATTGCACTCTTTGATCTGGCAACCGTCCTGATCTAGATCCTGAAATACTCACAACAGGAAATGTTGTGTTACCACTTAGAAGTGATCTAAGAGGTCTAGAAGTGAAGGTGAATGTCATTCTGAGGTTCACCACTGGACACAAAGCGGTATTTTTTCTTCTGGTTGCCCTTCTCAGTTCCTCTGGTATTGCTAACATGGATGTATTCTTTACAAGAACAGAATAACTCTGACTTACCTTCAGTATTTTGATCTCTTTCCCCAGTAGTGTCTGAGATTTGGCCAAGTTCTTCTTGTTTATGCATTTCACTGCCACCTCCCAGTCATGTTTCTAGAAGACGATACAAAGGATTTTTAAGAGGAAGAAGAAGAAGTCTTTATTTGTCACAAATACATATTTACTGTGAAATGTTGTTTTTGCATATCCCAATTGGGGTCAGAGCCATGGTACGGCGCCCCTGGAGCAGGAAGCATTAAGAACCTTGCTCAAGGGCCAAACAGTGGCTCCATCGGGGTTGTATATCTACAGGGGGTCCTCAACTTACATTGGAGTTCCGTTCCTACATACTGATGTAGGTCGATTTTCGGCATAAGTCGGAACTCCGGAGAAAATGGATTTATGGAGGATTTGTTTACATGTATTTATGTTGTTTTATTCTGATTTTGTTGCAGTTTTCACTCTATTTGGGACGCGTATCAAGAGCCACGTTTGCTACGACTCACAATTCATTTTGCAGTTTAACATGTTGGTTAGCTGCAGCTTTTACCATCACCATTTTTTTTGCTTTCTTTCAGAAGAGTCTGACTTACACTCGGGAGCCATAATGAAGGGCAAAAAGTTAGTAGCACAATCCAAGGTGCAGTACAACCAGAGAATGTAAACAAAGCCGTATCATAGCGCTGTGTTACGATGTATTCATCCGCTCCGCTCGCCAACTAGTTTCACATCACCAGTTCCGACGTAACAATGAAACACCGTAGGTCGAGCACGTCGTAAACCAAGGACCCCCTGTATATGAACGGATCCATATTTCTACTAAAATACAGTCTTTGGTCGACATTTCGCCAACTTTTGAGGCTCTAACATCAGTAGAATCTGATGTGTTAAAGTTGGACCAGACAAAGGTCCAGTTTTTAGATATTTAGACTCGAAATTTGTCCGAAAGAAGATAAAGGTTGTCCAAAATTACTAAAAATCTTTAAAAAACATCATGAAACTTGTCAAAAATGACTCCAAATTGTCCTCTGACCTTCTGATCAGTAGCCCAGAAACTCAACCGTTGCACCACCAAGTAGAAAGCTTTCTACTTTCTATGCGAGCATCGATCCCTCTACCTCTCGCATGATAAGCGAGCGCTCTACCATTTGATACATCCATTAAATCGTCTCCAAAGAAACAGGCTTTGATGAACGGTGATCAAATAAGACAGGTGGATAAATGAAAACCAGTTAATTTTTACATTTTCTTTTCACTTTAAATGGTTAAAAAGCCTTTAAAACAAACTCCAGTGTGACATTCTACTCTCAAATTCTCTGTTACTAGAGTCAACGTGGATCAGAAAGTTAATTTTCTTTTAAATCATCCACCTTAAATCCTACAGAACAAAAACAGCAAAATGTCAAAAATGACTCCATGTTGTCCTCTGATTTTCCAATCAGTAGCCCAGAAACTTAACCATTGCGTCACCAAAGTAGACAGCTTGGAAGATGTAAGCATCAATCCCACTATCACATGCTAAGTTCTACCATTTCAGCTAATCCCCAATGGTAGAAACGTACCTGGAAGGGCTTGAACTCGGAACCTAAACTCCAGGAACCAGTATGCTACTTGGTGATCTCTAGGAAGTTGGTAACGTTGGTCTCGAACCAGAGACCTTTAGGTTTTGAGTCCTGTACTCTGCCTGGTGAGCTATACTTCTTGTTTCTTCTTTTTGGGATGGAAAAAAACAAATTCAGTACCACTTTTCTATGTCTTGGCTTGGTAAATACAAATCTACTGTTTTAGTACTACAGTAGAAACGGACGGACGCATAAGAACATGCAGCAGTTTCTCCAACATGTAGAAAATCTGTCATGTCCTGCCACGTTTACTGTGTTGCACTTATGTTTACACGTGTTTAGGCTCGAGCTTTCTGTCATACTTTTCATTCCGTTCGTGCCCTTAAATGCCACAATTGTACGTTATTAACTTTGTGTCCTCTCCTCTCTATCTCCTGCAGCTCTTTGACTGAGCCGTTGCAGGTTTCTACCAGCACCCCTCTGTGTTTATTGTCCTCTGGTTTGTTTCCTCCCCCGTCACCTTCACCCCCAGCTAGTCCAGACATATGGCCGGCCTCCATCAGCCTGGTTCTGCTGGTAGTCTGCTCCTGTTAAAGGGAGTCTTTGCTCAAGAAGAATTGCTTGGATTAGCCTTTATTTTTATTTTTTCTGTTAAAAATTTTTTTTCACCCTTGTATATATTGTAAATAAAGCTGCTGTAACAATGTAAATTTCCCCTGGAGTGGGGAGAAATAAAGAACTTTATCTCTTATCTTATCTCTTATCTTTATAATACTCTAGAGCAGGGGTGTCAAACTCATTCTAGTTCAGGTTCCACATTCAGCCCAATTTCATCTCCAGTGGACCGGACCAGTAAAGTCACAGCATAGCAACCAATAAATAACCACAACTCCAAATGTTTCCTTTGTTTTAGTGCAAAAAAATACATTCTGACAATGTTCACATTTAAGGAATTACCTTTTTTACAAAACATTATGAACAAACTGAAATTTGTTAAGAAAAATAAATTCAGTGTCAACTACATTCAGCCTCATTTCATCATTTACAAATTACAACTTCCAGATCACAGAGTGTCTACAAAAAGGCACAAAACTTTTAGTTGCATGTATCTGGAAGTGAATAATATAGTATTTTATTTTATGATCAAAACAACAAAAGTTAAACAAAAAACAACAAAAACAAGATAAAATATTTCAAAAATGAGACAAAAGACACGAAACAGAAAAAAAAGAGACAAAAAATAAGATAAAAAGTTACAAAGCGACAAAAAATGAACACAAACAATACAAAAAAAGCAACAAAACTACAAAAAAACACAAGTGGGACAAAAACGAGAAACAAAACGACAAAAACATGACAAATGTAAAAATCAGACAAAAAAAGAGAAAAAACAACAAAAACAAGACAAAATATTACAAAAATGAGACACAAAATGACAAAAAAATAACAATCTAACATTTTACTTTATGATCAAAACAACTTGCCATTGTCTGGAAATTATTTTAAATTTACAGTTTTACAGATGTACAATTTGCAGTTAATGTCTTCTCTGGATTTTTTACATTTTGAGGGCCAGTTTTGACACCCCTGCTCTAGAGTCTTTCACATATATTCAGAATAAAACTGCATAATATGTAGGCTAACGCTGTGGGGTCTTAACCTTGATATGTGAATTAGACATGCAAATTTGTATAGCTTTTAACGGAAAGCACTGTAGGTCAGCATCTGTTGTTTTTAACGTGACTTAACAAAAGCAGAGATGTGTTGACTAATGAAATCAGGAAGTCTGGTCGCAGCTGGTTTTATAACAGACAACACAACATGTTTCCTACAATATAAGCAGCACATTTTAATGATTTTTTCCTAGCTAAAGCTCATTTATCCTCTCATGTGGATGAAATGCATTATGTGTGCCATTTTCCTAATGATCCAACAGATGCTATAGGCCTTCATTTCCCTTCCGTGGCCTCGTTTTCTGTCTGAAAACCATTCTGCTGTGTCTGGAATAAAACTACATTCGTGCCTTTTGTATTTCATATCCTTTTATTCCTGCTGTGTCTGGACATGTCTATGAAGCAGCTTTGTAATGGAAACAGTACGTGTCTGCTGGCCTATATTTAAATTCACGACGTGCAACATCTGCACAATCAGGCTCATTAGTGATAATCCGTGCATTTGGGAAATGTGTTGCACGAAATTTAAGCAAGTATTTGGCGTTTTATATGTTGTTGTTTTTTTTTTATCTGCCTGCTATTTCAAGGAACATCCTGTCTGCTCCCAGGCCTCTTAAGGCCGTACAATGACAACAAACACACCAGATGGGTAATAAAAGTCGATTCTAATGCAGCAATCCATTAAAATGTGCCTTAAATTGCGTGTGGTTAAAACAGTGCACATAAAAGGAAGTATAAGTGGAGTTTATGGGTGAAACTGACCTCTCTGTGTCTGCCTTTGAAGACGACAGCAAATGCGCCATGTCCTATGAGGTCCTTCCGACTGAACTCGAATTTGCCCACCGTCTCCATCCTGAGCCAAACGTCCGATTTGATCCCCACTAAGACCGGGACAGACGACCAGGAGGCCTCGGGTCCTTCTGGCTAGCGGCTCCTCTCTCCTCCGACCAGGGCTGGCAGCTGCAGGGATGTTCGCCCCGTCTCTCGCTGTCCACGGGCTGCCTTCCTGACAACAAACCGTCCTCCTCTCTCATGTTCGACGACGTTTTTGGAGTCCGGCTCCTAACAAAGTCGCACGACAACTTCCATGCCCGTCAGTTCGGCTGTCTAACACGAAGTTAGCTAACTTATCAGGACCGGACTGTTGTTATTGTTCCAGTGGCTCCCCCACCTCCTGACGTGCCACCTTAAAAAGCAGCTCGTTGTGTTTATATACAGCAGCTCCGGACTTGTGTCGTCTGAAGCGTCCGAACCGACAAACAAGAGCGAACTGCGGCTTTAAAAGAAGCCCCACGGCGCCTAATAACTACCGAAGAGCGAGAATAGCCTCCGTAATGTTTAGGAAATTAGCAGCTGGCTCGCCGAAAGTCGCAGCATCGATGGTCCCGACAAAGCAGACGGCGTCCAGCCTCTGGGCCACGGCGCATGCGCAGCGCAATTACAGCTGTAGCTTTGACGTCACGCGTCAGTTTAATGAAAGTGTTAAACGTTTGTTTTGGGGTTGATTAAACTGGTTTATTATCTTTATACCAGTGTGGTACAAACAATAAATCAAACCTTAAGACAGTTTAAGTGCATTTGTAGTAATTATGATAACGTATGTTTACGTGGCAGCTTTGAAAACAAGAGTTTCTAAAGTGTTTAAACGGTCTGGTCCGTGTATATTTTGGCAATTGGATTTTCCGTTCTGAAACAGGTAAAAAGGTCCGTTTTTTTCATTTTCTGAGACCGGAAGTGGTCATCAGCAAGTGTGGAGCCAAACAGAGTACGGTGCATAGACTGTATATAATTTTTTTTTTCGTTAGTTCTCATTGTCAAAATGAGAGCTCAGGTGGCCGATCTTAAAATAAATCAATATTGATTTTTTTATAGAGCGTTAAAGTTTTGCGAAGCCAGGGGGCGGGACTACTTGATTGACAGTCTGGTCTGGAATGATTGACAGGTCCTATGGAGGCGGCAGCAGAGACTCTGCTCTCCTCCTTTGGATTAATTCAAACAAAGTAACTGTTGGCTTATTTATCGGTGGAGCAGCAGAACACTTTCCACAGACAGTTTTCCTGCCCGTTGGCTTGTTTTAACCAGTTTTCTACCTTCAGCTGATTCTACCAGACACTGAAAGGACTCTGATAGTTCGGTAAGTTAATGTTTATTTTCGTATCGGTGCCGCTTTTAATGCATTTTATATGCAGCTTTAGTGTCAGATATAATGTGTGCCATGCACTCCAGATGTTGGTGGAGATTATTTCTGTGTTGACCAGAGAAGAAAGTTAGCATCCGGTAAATATTAGTTTTAATGTTTGCGATGCTAACCGAGCTAGCTGCTCAGTTGTAGCCTGATTAAAGCTAACGTAGCATTAAGCTAACGTAGCATTAAGCTAGCGATGTTTTTGTTGAGTTTCATGTAAACAGCTGAAGTGAGTTGTGTTATTGTAATGTAGTGCATTTAGTTAATAAAACTGTTCATGGAGACGCTGGTTGACATTAATGTAACGTTTAGAAAACCTAAATGTGATTAAAACGTTAAGGTTAAGGTTCTGTGTTGTCAGTAGTCCTGAATATCTACTGAGCAATTAAATGTTCATCAGTGATTTATCTTTAGTGTGAAACTTTTACTTTACACCTATATTTTTTTTTAAAAATGTAGGTCATTTTAAGGTAAGACATTAAAGGATGGTTTTCTTAGGTAAATGAATTTAAGGTTTAATTGACTGAAATCTTTCAGTCAATGTTGTGTTTCTTTTAATTTGAAATATCTCGATTGAATTAATACAGCTCAGTCAGTTACATCTTATATTATTAAGAATTCTTATTCAGTTTAACACTAGATGACGTATCAGTTCACTGAGTATTTCAGAGCCAGTTTTTTCTTTTCAATTATTTGTATTTAAAGTGATATTATTAAAATATAATTGCAATGAAACAGCAGCAACATAAACGACCAAATATACAAAGGAAGTGCAGCTATTTTAATATAAAAAAAAAATTACCTATCAGAACTTTGTGAAAGTGCAGCTAAAGTTAAGTTAGCAAAACTACGGATAAGCAACGTTTCCTTTTACTTCCAGAAAAATAAAAGCCTCATATTTGTTATTTATTAAAAAATCACTAAAAGCAAGACTTCCACCAAGTTTGTTTTAGTTTGTTGGTATTTATCGGTGGAGCAGCGGCACATTTTCCACAGACAGTTTTACTGTCCGTTGTCTTGTTTTAATCAGTTTTCAGTTCAGTAATTCAGTCCTTTGGCGGATTGGACCAACAGACACTGAAGGACTCCAACAGGTGGTCGGTAATAAATGATAATTTATCAATCGGTGCCAGTTTTAATGAACTTTATGTTCACCTTCAGAGTCAGATATAATGTGAGCAGTGAACCCCAGGAGTTGGTGGAGTTTATTTGTGTGTGTTGACCAGAGAAGAGAGTTAGCATCCAGTGAATATTAGCTTTAATGTGAATTAGCGATGCTAACCAAGCTAGCTGACCAGTCCTGATTAGCAGCTAAATGTAGCATCAAGCTAACAATGTTTGTGTTGTTTCCTGTCAGCAGCTGAAGTGTGTTGTGTTCCTGTAGTGTGTTTCATTAAGTTCATAAAACTGTGGCTGGTTGATGTTAATGTAACATTCAGGAAACTTAAATGTGATTAAAACAGTAACGTTAATGTTCTAGTTGTCAGTAATCAGCTTTGATACTAAAACAGACTCTGATAGTTTTAAATGACATCAGTTTCATGAATTTGTTGAAAATTGTCTCATTTGTTGTTGTGATGTTGCTGTTGATTCATTAAAAGCAGATGATCCATGTTGAAGATACGTTTAGTTCTAGTATCAGAAGTACAAGAAGGAAAATGGAAGTTTAGTTCTGCTTCGTCAAAGATTTCAGGAATAAAATAACTAAATGAGTCTTTATGCCTCAAACTTTATTTTACAATAATGAAATAATGAAATAATCACAGATAATAAAAATAGAAATAGCAGAGAAAACCTGAGAGAATAATTTCCTGAAAAGTCTGTGAAGGAAAAGCAGTTTTTTATCCTGAAAGATCAGAATCAGCTCCAACATCTGCATCTGACAGCATCAAGTCAACCAGAAAGAAAATGACTTCTTTCTGATCACATCTGTTCCGCTGCTCACAGGCTGCTGCTGCTCACATTCTTCATATTTATTGTCTACTTTTAAAAATTCAGCAGACGGGTGCTCTGCTTTGGAGTGTGACGATGTCATCGGTGATGTGGAGAGTGAAGTTTCTGTTTCACCCACAGCGTGCTTTAGGGCAGCCAGGTCAGACTTGATGTTTGAAATACTGACCGACAGCTCAGATTTAACTGTCTGTAGTTCCGTTTTGATGGATGTTAAACTTTCACTCAAAGCCGCCAGGAGCTGGGTCTTTAAAATAACCGCCGTCTCATTACAGAGTGAAAGTAGCAGTTCCTCCTGAAGGTCAGAGATTGCAGCATCTGAGGGCCTCTTCAAAAGAAGACGTAGTTGATGAAGGCGTTCTGGAGCAGGACCAGAAAGACCACGACCAAACAGCCATGAGATCTTAGGCAGCATCTCCCTCAGGTGGGTGTCAACAGTGTTCACAGTCAGGTCTGTGGTAATCCTGTCAAAAAACAAAACAGAAAAAAATCTAGATTATAAATCAACATGTAACCAAAGCACTCTGTGTATAACGCCATAGTATAGGATGTAGTTCAGAAAATGTCAAAGTATGGTATGCTTTACTCAAGAATAACATAGTATGGCCTGTAGTTCATAGTAGAGCATGTCGGCAACAAACCCCCCCATAGATTATTATGTGGTTCAAAAAGCGCAAAATGATAGGATGTTGCCTAAAATTGTCATGTACAATATGTGGTTCAAAAAATGTCATAGTGCAGTATATTGTCAAAATAGTATGTTATTCAAGAAAACATCATAGTATAATATGTCATCTAAAAAATGCCATAAAATAATATTTCATTGCACAAGTAAAAGTATAGTAACTTTTAAAACTGTTCAGATTCTTATATGTTGCACACACATCCACCAACCACTGGAACACATCTCCAAAGTTCTGCTGGTCCAGCTCAGCTTCCCCTCAGAAGAAGTGCTGCCACCTGCCAGATGAAGGAGCCTTTCGAGAGGCAGCTGGCATCGTGATTGGACTGTACTTTGGTCTGTTCCAATCCAGCTTCAGCTCCAGAGACGGCAGGCGGGACGAGTCAACGGAGGCCTGGTGGACGAAGACATGCAGCTGAGTACAATCCAGAAAACAACAGAGGAGGAGTGCAGCGGCCCAGAGCCAGAACAGCCAGAGTAGCATCGTATGTCTCTTAGAAAACATCATAGTATAGCCTTTGGTATGAAAAAACACCATCATATACATCGTATATTGTACAAATAACAAGTCAAAGGAAAGAGACATACATTGTAGAATTGTAGTAATTGTGGGCTGACTGATTTACTGATTATCAGTATTTTATTTTTTACTGATTTACAGTAATAAATAAATTTAAAAATGGTGCTACTTTGGCTCTGAACCTTTATCTACCTGTGGTCGCTCTGTCTTCTGGAGTGATTTGATTGGTTATACGTCACGAATAAAACTTCTTTAACTTAACATCTGTAAACAAAACAAAAACATATCAACAAAGTTTTCTGTTAGAGTTTGTGTTCTAAGTTTAACTCCAAGATTTTAAATACTTTCATTTACTGCAAATGAATATCTACTCCAAATGTCTCACTAATAATCATTATCAGCCTTAAAAACCCACAAAATACCCCTCTATACTCCACCACACTTAGTACAGTCCGGTTCCCCCTTCTATAAATCTGCTTGGAATCGCCCACTTCCTGTTTGTCAAAGTGGTCTTCTACCTGGACAGGTTTTGTTGGAGCTCATGCAACAAACATTTTGGGTAACTGCTAGTGATGGTGAGATGAAGCTTCATGAAGCATTGAGACTTCCATCCAATTGGTTCACTCATGGGTTGAAGCTTCATGGTGCTTCATTTGCTCTACTGCGCCGTCATGTGGACAAATAAAAGTAAAACAGGCAGAGTGCTTATAATGACACATTGGCTTCATTATGTGAAGCTTTGAACCGTGTTTAAATGATAATGCCAGTAAACAAGTAATATACTCAATATAGTGTCTGTTTTTCCTGATAGCAGGGATAGAGGGGGAAGTGGAAACAAATTGGGGAGAGATTTGAGATATGGAGCTTGACTGTTTGATTGGGGTCAGGTTCTAGTTTTCTGTAAAGTGCTTAGATATTTTAATTATAATAAGGGCTATATAAATAAAATTTTATGTGCTTGTGCTACTTGTTGTTTTGTGATTGTGCTTGTGTTACTAGTGACGACCTGAAAAACAAAGTAGGGACAGCATTTTATTCATTTCAAAAATATCAGTTTTTCAACAGTGCTGGGACTCAGGCGGTTTCTTTTTTTGGACAATATTTCTCAAGCTTTTGAAAATGTCATTGGTCTAGCCAGCCCCGCCCCTTTCTGGCCATCCGTTCCCCTGCTGGGGTGTTGCTGGTCTGTGAGGCTCTCTGCAGCTGCTGATTAATGGATTAGGTGCAGCTGGGAGAGCCTCACACCTGCAGCTCATACCATCTGCTAAGAAGACCGGCTTCACATGGCAGGGGACATGGGACCATACTGCCTTGCTTCTAGTTCAGAGAAGACGCTGCAGCACTGAGCCGTGGAGCAGTCTGTCTTCCCCCCAGCCATCCTCTGATACGAGGACGAGGATTTCCTGCCCTCCTCAAGGCGAGGAGGTGAACCGATCGGCCGGCGTGAGCCCTGGACTGTTGCTCCCCGGTAGCCTGATTTTGCCCTCCCTCACCTGAAGTGAGTTTTTGCCTGAGTGGCATAACTGTTTAATTTTGTTAATAAAACCTGCTGACTGTGACCTGCCAACTGCCTGCTTTGTGTGCACTCACCTTGGGTTCAAACCACCTGCAAACTGTGACAGAAAATACCCTTTCACAAGGAACAGATGAGGCTGGGGTATAAAGAATTTTTACAGCGAGTGTGTGCAAATTCGGGTAGGTCTGCTTTTGTCTATTCCAGTATTCGAGAGGGTTCTGCAGTATGTTTATATTTTGCTCTCCGAGGTACATCTGAACTTCTATAGTTGCGTTGGTAGTGACATTTTGGGTCCTTCTTTGCTGTACTGTGTTGTTGAATCGCTGCCAGAGTCTGCCACCTAAGAAAGATAGAAAAGCAGGCTGTAACTTGTGACTGCATTCAATAACATAATTACAATATATTCCTTATATGTATTGGCAGGTGAGGAAGCTTCTGATGTATGTGGCTGGGATGAGGAGAGGAGGACGACGATGACATTGATGGCAACATGGCATTGCTTCGCATTACAGCAGCACACTTGGTTGTGAGCCTCCTCTCAGCCTCTGCTGCTTTATTAGGGCTAAAGAATCCTATTTTTTGAATCTGGGATCCAGGAGGGTGGCCAGTGCCATAATGCTCATTGATTGTAGTGCGTAGAGCTTCTCTCTTAATTGGTGTTGGAGGGCTTCAACCAGTGCTCTGCTCTTTAGAGTTTGGATATTTACTACGTCTTCTTCCTCCAACGCTCAGTGTAGCATAGTCAAAAGTGGAATGACTTTAGAGCCAGATACTAGTTTCTCCTCTGACAGTTCCACTGTTGCATCATTGAAAGGTGCCAGTCTGCTATAATGTTATAGTGTTCGGATGTGAGAGACGTAAGGTCGGTACGCAGGCCTGCCAGAGCTGCTCCTACAGGTTCTCTCAGGTCATAAAAGCGCTGGAGCATATGGTAGGTACTATTCCACCTTGTGTCCACCTCCTGAATTAATTTCAGTGCCTGCTGGCCCATTTGCTTTTGCACTGTTGTCAGCCTCTCCTTAAAAAAATGAAATTAAAAAATACATTCAAGTGTCACTGCAGCAGCAATTTAAACAAAACAATGTTATTTGGAATAAAAACAAGCACTTGCAATAAAAACAAATAAATACTCACCTTTGCAGTGGTGCTACTCTTGAAGTAGCCCACTATCTTTCTGGACTTTGCACGGATGTCAGAAACCTCAGGGTTTTGGTCCAGAGCCTTTTTTACAGTTAGATTCAAAGCATGCGCCACACAATTTGTGTGGTGCAAACGGAGCTCCCTGGCACAAGCCTCCATATTTGGAGCACCATCAGTCACTAGGCAGGTGACTTTATTGATGAGACCCCATTCAGACATAAGTGCCCATTTAACACTGACCAGATTTTCAGCAGTATGGGCCTGGGGGAAATGCAGCACCCCTAAAACAACGGACTGCAAAGCAGTACTTGCATCAATAAAATGGCATGTCACCGCCAAATATGCATCCATGTTTATCGAGGTCCACATATCAGACGTCAAACTAACAGAGGTTGCCTCTTTGGACTTCTTGTATCTTTTCTCCACCATAGCTTTTAAAGCCGAAAAGAGGCAAAATAAAAGAACACTCTTAGAATGGCCATTATGGGGAAATGGTGAAAAATGCTTCATGTGCTCACATACGTACCTGTCTTGTGGGGAGAACATTGCTAGGGTTTAAAGCTTGAACAAGCTTCTTGAACCCTTTGTCCTCCACAGTAGAGAAGGGCTGGGAATCCTCAATGACCATGCTCACCAAGGCCTCATTCACATCATTCTCTCCTGATGACAAAATGAAATCACTATTTGGTTACATATATATTGACAAACAAGTAATATGCAGAATATAAATTATTGTTTTATAATGCAAATATATAATTCTATGTTCTTGGGGGTTTTTTTTTGCTGACTTATCATTGCATCCTAAAATGCCTTACCTGAGCTTGATCCACCGTGGTTGGTCTCCTTGTTCTTATGCAGGGCTCTGTAATGCCTCAGCATAGATGAGGTGGTGGTGTTGTATCCAAGCTCCTTGGAGCACAACAGACACTTCACCTTTTAAAATACAAAAAAGAAAAGAAAAAATAAATTGGAACAAACAATATGCGGTGTTGTCACAGTTACTCATATTACATTTCACGTGTGCTGTGTGCCTACCTTATTGGGAGAAATCAAGTGGAAGTGTTCCCAGACAGGGGAGAATCGTCTCTTTCTGGCTGGCTCCATGGCAAAAAGAGCCTCAAACCGATTGCAAGTCAATATACAGTAGGCTCACGAGGCTACGAACATCACCACATACATCATCAACACAAGCTTCGAAACGCGCTTCACAAAAAAATACCTAGATTACGCGACACGCTTCGACAGGGAAGGACGTCACTAGTACTTGCACTTTAATATGGATGGATGACACTGAATTAGAGTCTGTTTTAATGAGATTGAGTTCAGATGTGTAGCTCTGTCATTAAATAGGAAATTATTTCTCAGAATTCACAGAGAAAAGTCTGAAATGTTTGCTAGATTAGCGTCCCACATGTTCTTTGGCTCAGCTAAAGCTAACTCTCTCCAACTTCTGGATCTCTGGAGTTGCTTGTTGTTAAAATATCTTGCTAGAGGTGCTGAAGCTCAGAAAGTCTGAGATGTTTGTTCAAAATAAGCTCATTCTCAAGTCTGATCTGAACTGTCCTCTTTTGTTTGAACTTTCCCTAAACTTAGGAGTTAATGACAGAGCAGCACATCCAGACTCAGCCCTTGTCCACACGTAGCCGGGTATCTCACAAAACAAAGATATTTTTCTACGATTCGGCCTATCATCCACACGAAAACGCAGATTTACATCATCAAAAACGATTCTTTTTAAAAACTCCGACCAAAGTAAAGATTTGCGAATTCTCCATTTTATGCGTCTGCATGTGGACATCAGTAACCAGGGTTTTGCGTTTCGAAACGTCACCGCCTGTGACAAAATATGTTCTTACGTCACATATGCGACCTGTGTTTACATTCGGTAACAGTATGGATGCTCTCACAAGGTTTTGGGCGCTGTTTCTTGTACAGGCGCTTTTTACTTGCTTGTTTTTACAAGCCCAGATACTGCTCCACATTCAACAACACAGGCGAAGGACAACGTTAGGGACGGTTATTCTCCACCACCTTGCTAGGATTTGGGGAACTACTGCCAGCTAAAGGTCCGGCATGCTTATGAATGTGCTGAAAAACGCACTTATGCGGTTAGGTGTGGATGAAGTTTTTTTCTAAAAACGAGGTGGTGTGTATATAAGGTTTTTTTCTAGACGTAGGGAGGCAGGACATTCGGTTTTACAAAAACCCGGCTACGTGTGGACAAGGCCTCAGTCTCATTTATGTAGAGATTAAACTTCAGTGTCATTCATTGATGTTAAAGTACAGTTTTTCAAATGTTTGTTGCACATGCTCCCGACCAAACCAGTCCAGGTGGAAGACGATGTGAAGAGAAAGCTCCAGAGGATGAATATCACACATTTACCTTGGAAATAAATGTCCTTTAATTAGACATTGTCATGCAAAAGTTGGATTTCCCTTTAATGATGTTCAAATCTTTGCTGAGTGTTTTGTTGATGTTGGTTTCTAAATGTTTTCTGACAGTCGGCCCCAAAGATTAAAACCTTCTACGGCTCACAAGCTGCAACAATTCACATATTATCAACTATCTTTCTGACTAAACTAAGATAAAAAGTGAAAAACTGCCCGATTCCTGCATCATGAATGTAAATCTTCTTGGTTTTTATGACAGTAAACTGAATATATTTGGGTTTGACATTTTATAAACCAAAACAAGAAATTAATTACTGGAGAAAACAATCAACAGATTAATGGACAAAGAAAATGTGTTTTCCAACATATATGGCTGAATTACTCCAACATTACGAGATACATACAATTTTAATTCAGTTTTATTTATATAACGCCAATTACAGGTCAAATTGTCTCAAGACGCTTTATTTTTATATTTTTTTGTCATATTTAAAATATGACAAAGTAAGAAATTTAAACGTCTTGACTAATCCAATTTATTATTTGGTTTTTAAGAGACTAATGGACAATTAAAATAACTTTCTCCACTAAAACTAATAAACATGAGGTCAAATAGAAGGAACAGTTTTAAATACTGCAGTCCCACTACGACAAGAATAAAGTTTCTCAACAAAAACTAAATCTGCTGGTGGATTCCATTAAAGTCCTAATAAATGATAATAAAGTGTGATACTAAAGGTTTGTGGTGCTAAAAATGTCAAAGTAAAGATATCAAGTTGAAGATCTGGATGGAGGTTGATAAAAGTTGACGTCCCTTCATTTCTCTGGAGCGACTCCATGGATTTTATGGATGGTGGTTAAAGACCTGCTCTTCTAGTCGTCTTCCTTCTAGTCTCTGTAAAAATTCAGTCCATCCTGGCCGACTTCAACACCTCTTCATGACAACTTGTTCTGCCTCCGACCTGGTGGAAACTCCAGAAACCCAGGAAAACCCGTCGAGACTTGAAGAACTCGTGGAGATTCGAAGAACTCGTGGGGCGGGGGAAGGTGTGGTGGGTGGTGGGGGGAGGTGGGGGAGTAGAGGGGGGAGGCCACCACCCACCTCCCCACCTACTCTCCGCCCTGACTCCACCCAGACTCTGCCTTGGCTCCGCCCATGTGGTGACTTCAGTAACTACGATGTCAAAGGGACGACGAATTTATTTCTTTTTGTCTGATCTGTAGCTCAGTGAGTTAAGGATTTGCCTGTGGAGCTGCAGGTCGCTGGTTCAAGACCAGACACTTCTTAAATTTTCTCAAAATCCTGAGAAAGACAAAGAAAGAAAATTGCCAGTGGTGGGTCTCGAACCTGCGACCTTCCGCTCAGTAGTCTGTCTTCTTATCCCCCTGAGCTACTTGCTCAGATACTAATTATTCTTTTTTTTGCGCATTTATCATCTATTTTTTGTCATTTTCGAGGTTTTTTTTTAACTCGAGTCTCGACTCGACCGTTTTTCTCAGGAGGCTGGACTTCGGCCTTTGTGCTGGAGGGTGGAACCCTCAGTTCCAAGACTTTCCAAAGCCTCCACACCTCCCGAGTCCTCAGGACCTGAGCTTTCACACAGTCTGAGGGCTGAAATTTTCTAAGTCCCACAGTAGTTCTCTGTTAGATTGAACTTTCAGACAGTCCAAGGACTGTTATCTTCTAAGTTCCTGAGTAGTTCTCTGTTAGTTTGAACCTTTCCACAGTCTGAAGACTGAAAACCTAAAAATTCTTGAGTAGTTCTCTGTTAGTTTGAACCTTTCGACAGTCTGAGGACTGAAATCCTAAAAGTTTCTCAGTACTTCTCTGTTAGTTTGAACCTTCAGACAGTCTGAGGACTGAAATTTTAAAAGTTTCTCAGTACTTCTCTGTTAGTTTGAACTTTCTGATTAACAGAAGCCTTAAAACTTGTGACCATGAGTCTTGATTTCACATTTAGATCATCCGAGTTTTTCTCAGACCTTCACCTGTGGGTTTTTAGAAATCCTCAACAAACTTTGATTCTCTTCACTGAACAGTAAAGTTTTTTGGAGATCAGAAGATAATTAGTTTGATCGATGCCTTCAACTACTAGTAGACTTTATCTGGAAATCAGTTTTCTGAAATGAGTTCTTAGTAAATCTGTCCACAATCAAACCAAGAACATAGAAAGAGGAAATGTTTGAAGAAACAACTTGATGTTTTCATTTCAGACTAGAAAACACTTTAAGGCTTTTATCTGTTTTTGCTCTTTTGATTGTTTTATTGTCTCTTCTGTTTAATTTGATCTTCTAAAGTTTAACTGGTGTCTTTTCAAATGTTTTGTCTTTAGTTTGATTCTTCTTAAATGTTTAGTTTTGCTCTTTTCTCACCTTTTATTCTTTTGTAATGTCTGATTTGATGTCAAAATGTTTTGTCTTTTTAATTGTTTTTTCAAATGTTTTATTGGCTTGTTTGAAAAATTTCCTTTTCCTTCCCAATGTTTAATTTTTCGATTAAAACGTTAAGGTTTTTCTTTTTAAATGTTTTACCACCTTTTAATGGTTAATTTTCTTTTTAAATGCTTCATTGTATTTTCTGTTTAATTCCTATTTAAAGTTTTATTGTCTTTAAGATTTAATTTTCTAATTAAACATTTAATTTTTCAATTAAATGTTTTGTCTTTTTAAAGATTTAATAATCAAATTAATTTTTTTTTAAAAAAGTTTAATATTCTTGTTTAATTGTATTTTTTAAATGTTTCATTATCAAAAATATTTCATCTTTCATGTTTTTGTTTAAAACATTTTTTACTTTCATAATTATCAATATTATTTTCATAATTGTTTTGTATCTTGTTTAATCATCAAATTAAATATTTTGTCTGTTTAATATAATTTAATTGTAGTTAATGTTTAATTTTCTTTTTAAAAGTTTTATTGTATTAAATGCTTTTTTCCTTTAATTGCTTTTTTAATGTAGTTTATTTCTTTAATCTTTTTTTCTGTCAAGATTTTAACCCCAACCTTAAAAATGAAGCAAACCCTTAAATCACAATGAAAATACCTCTGTTGTCACAATCATGAGTTAGTCAATTATTCAGTTTATCAATTCAGCTTTATTTGTTTAGCACCTTTCACACAGATGACAAAACTAAACAAGCAAAGACAAAAAATGATGCTAAAACTATGATTAAAACTCATATATAACTCATATATACATATTTTTAAAAAAGATTTAACATGGTAATAAAATGTGTTGTGTCCAGGGGATGGAGGGAGTTTATTGAAGGTTTCTTGGGCTCACATGGTAAATCATTTAAAATATAAACTTGATATTCAGTCTAAGGAAACTGGAAACTGCAGAGCGACAGAAGAACCAACAATATCTCCTGTTTTCTCCTTTAATGAGTCGACTCTTCTTGTGTTTTCAGACCAAAGAACTACAGACTCTTCACAACCTGCTCAAACTCTTGGTACAGGACCTCACCACACGGGTCAAGAAGGTTTCCATCTCATTTCTACTCTGAAGCTCACCTTCTCCTGCTCAAACTGCTGACAAATGTTTCTGCTGCTCTAAAGTCTGGTCTCCAGAACTTCCTAAAAACTCTCGAAGTCTCTTCTGCTGCAGGTTGCTTTGTAGAACTGTTCCAGAAAACCTCACTAAACCACATGGAGGGGCCTCAAGATAGTCGTCCAAATGAAACCGTACAAAAACCAAACTAGCACAACCCAAACGCTAAAGTCTCCTGCAGCCTACCAGAGAAGCTCTGAGAACAGAGAATCAGGACAGGAACTCTTACCTTCTGGACAACCAACGCTGGTTCACAAACAAGAATACAGAATGTGTCTGACCAAAAACCTCTAAAGACTGACTACAGCCAAGATAAAGACACAACTCAGCTGTACCAAATCCACCAATCACTGCACACATTAGCACCATGTGCCAACTGTGGCTAAAGAACCACATTTACCAAGACAACTATCCAGTACAAAGCCCTAAAACACACCAAGAAACACATTAAAGACGATTTTACTGCTGGAAGCTGTAAGCCAACGCCTAAAGAACTAAAGCAACGGCGCCAAACCCAGTTCTGTGGTGAAGAGAAGCAGAGGAAATGTTTGGCTGCAGCAAAATAAAGCAGGAAGCCACTGAGCTGCTCAGGTGTTCCTGATAACACCAAGCAGCCACCTGGACAGCCAATAGGAACACAGCTTACTGGAAGTCCAGAGGGCTGGGTTAGTGAAGTAAATTTAGTTTAAAGTTGAAGCAGAAAGTTAACAAAGAAAGTTGAAAACCACCTTCTGATCCCTGAAATCTGAGTTTTCACACAAAGAACACCTGAACATGTCAAACTGGTTCCATAGTAGAACCATCATTGTAAAAATGTCATAATATGGTGTGTTGCTCAAAAAACATTAGGACCCGGCTGTCTAGGGTCACCGAGGAGCAACACAAAAACAGGACAAACGCTGGTTTCCAGGGGGTTAGGCAGCTATTTATTTGAAAGAAGAAGTTTACAACAACACATGTGAGCAGAAAAATCACAAAGTCTGTCTTTAGTTCAGCTGAAAATATTAGTTTTTGTCTTTTTTATTGACCAAACTTTTCAGGAAGTAGATGAAGAATAATTAAAGCTCTCATGTAGAAGTCCAACTTATTTTGGATCCTTGTGGAGAGTTTAATCTTAGAGTTTGTAAAGCTGTTGAGTTTTTAGAGTCACATGGATTGTTTTGACATTTAATAACTGAGTCCTGAAATAAAATTCCAGTTGTGGATTTCTGTCATTTAGTCTGGACTAAACAAATAACAGCAGCATAAATCTCAAACATCATTATGAGGAGTCTGGATTGAGGTTTCCCACTTGATAATGATCAAAACATGAAATTTAGGTTGGTTTAAAGGAATATTCCACCTTAAATCTTTGAATGTTGACCTAAAAGGTTGGTTTCAGGAAGTATTCCATCTACAAGGTCCTCACACATCCACCTTAATGGAACATTCCACCAAAAATCCTTGGACATGCACCTGAAATGTTGGTTTAACTGAGTATTCCATCCAAAATCCTCAGCGACCTGAGGGGCTGGTTAAAAGGAATATTCCACCTAAAACCTCAAATATAGACCCAAAAGGGTGGTTTAGAAAAAATCCTTCAATGTAGACCAAAAAAGTTAATATGAAGGAATATTCCACCTTAAATGTAGACCTGAGAAGTTGGTTTGGAAAAATATACCATCCTAAACATCCTTACATGTAGAATAAAAGACGGTTTGGAAGAAAATTACACCTAAAATCCTCCAATGTAGACCTAAAAGGTGAGTTTAATGGTATATTCCACCTAAAATTCACTACTGTAGACCTTGGAGGTTGGTCTGATGGTATATTCCACCCAACATCCTTGAACATAAACTTGAAAAGTTTGTTCAAAGGAATATTCCACCTAAAGTCCTTCAATGTAGACCAAAAAAACGTGGACCAGCTCGTCCTCGTAGGGCTCCTCCTGTAGCCTTGAGGGAACCACAGGAACATTCAGTAGCTGTTGGAGTTCTTCCTGTCAGGCTCGTGGTAGAACGGCTCTGAAGTATCTTGTACTTGTCTTATCTGGAACAATCTAACAGCCTAAACTGTTAACAGTGGTGTAAAGAAGCAAACACACAGGCATAGATTAGGACTCAAACTGGATTTATTTTAGAAAACAAATCAGCTCAGAGGCATTTGTTCACACACGTGGCTGAATAGGAGGCCGTCCAATCAGATTCCAGGTCTTCACTCTGTAGGTTGTTTGTTTGGTGAGACTCTTGGACCTCCATCAGCTGACATGGATGTTTGATGGTCTTCTTCTCTAGTGCCAGATGATTCATCCATGAATTCAGCAGCTACAGACTGAAATGAAGCTCATGCTGCCGTGATTGAATTCCTTTTCCAGATCAAATGTTCAGAGCTCACCTTGAATGCAGCCATCTGCTGTCTGATAGTTTTTCTCATTGTAGTCTTCAATAAAGTCTTTTTCCTCATGTCAGGATGTGGTGAGACTCTTTCTCAGTCGCTGCAGACGTCCCTCATTGTGCATCTCCAGAGAAGAAACAGAAAAACTGGTCACTGCTTCAGCATCACAAACGCTCTCCAGCATTGACAGACATTCTCTTACAAGGCTGTGTAAAAAGCCTGTCCTCTGAGCTACTGAGAAATCTTCCTGAACAAAGTTTCTACGTGTAAATCGGCTCAACAAAAACTAAAGCCTCAGTCAGAGATAACAGGTATCGCAAATTATAAATAACTTTCTTTGTTCACTCAGACTTTCTGCTTCAATCTCACATAAAAAGGGGAGTTTAACTCTTCAGGTGACTGAAAATGAATGGCTTGTGCAGTTCTAGATCCAAAAGTAGGATGTTTCAACTCATGTTTTACTACAAATACAAGCAACAATAAATAAATACAATGGCTGGTTGTTAGTTTATTCACTATTAATGTCACTTTATATACTGGATTGAACTTGAGCAGTGGAAGAGAGAAGGAATTTAATGAAATTATGGAGATTCAGAGAGGTAATGTGCAATGTTAAGTTAAGCGCGGTTTAATTCAAAGCAGCTGAATGTTAAACTTCAGTGCAGCTGAACGGGTTTCAGTTAACCTTAAAGTAAAATAACTTTTTAAAAGCTAAAATACACAGCAGAGAAATACAGGTTGAGAAGTTCCTTCTAATAATGAGGACAGCTGCAGCAGCAACTAACACAGGTGTTCAGCGGTAAGTTAGCCACCTGTGTTAATTAGCCCGCTAGCTAACTTAGCCGCTTAGCTAGCTAACGCGTCCGGACCAACTGCTCAAACACGACAAAACACAACTCTTCACAAGTCGCTGACTTAACGTACAACAAAACAACGCTACTGGTTAGAAGTATTTATTTTATTCTTACCGTGTTTTACTCCAAAAACAAAGTCAACAGCAGCCAGAGATGCTACCACACGTGCCGACCATAGATACACATAGACTAGATCCGCTAGCGCGCTGTCTTCTATATTGTCTATGGTCTGACCAATCACTGCTCTCTGGCTCTCAGTCAGTCTGACCAATCACTGCTCTCTGGCTCCGCCCTCTGAGAGTCTTGTTGTCATTTGACGCCACACTTGCTGATGACCACTTCCGGTCTCAGAAAATGAAAAAACGGACCTTTTTTCGTTTCTGTCTCTTACTGATTTTATTTTTTTGTTATTCTAAATATAAAATGAAAATCAAAGCATTTTTAAAATTTCGTATATCACCTTTTGATCATGAAAAAGAAAAACGCCTTGTATTTCAATTTTATTTTTTGTATTTTAAAACGAAAATCAAATAACCACTCATTTTTTGTTTTTCAATCCCCGTTTCAGAACGGAAAATCCAATTGCCAAAATATACACGGACCTTAAACACACACGCACACACCAAAAAAACCCCAGCAGGAAACCCAGAGGGCAGCATGGCAACAGAGAGTAAAGCCAAACAAAAGCAGGGTCAAACTAAATGAAAACACCAAAGGCACACAAATGTAAACTGCCAACACAAAGAAACACACACACACACACAAACAAAAATAAACCAATTAAAACCCCAGTAAGCAATTTAAGAAACGACAGCACACAAAAATAATTCAATCAAATTAGGTTTCAAAGATCTATTCTTGTGTTTTGTACTTTGAAACGACCTGCCAGAGGAGATAAGGCTTGCAGACTCGGTAATTTCTTTAAATCACTTCTTAAAACCCACTTTTACAGACTTGCTTTTATGTGAGGTTTTCTTTTAGCTTTATCTAGTTTAAGTGTTCTATTCTGTATTACGTCCTGTTTATTTTAGATGTTCTTTCTAGTGTTATTTTACTTTTAGCTGCCTGGTTCTTTGGTGTGACGTCATCTCTCTAATTTTTTAATTCTCTGACTTTTTGATTTTTAATTTCTGACTTTATCCCTCAATCTTATTCTTTAATTTTTAAACTGCCTAGTTCCTTTGCTCTTTATGAATGCTAATCTAGCTAATTATCCATTTGATTTAGTATCATTTTTCCTACTCATTTTAATTGAATGCTCTGACTTGTCTCCTATGGCTTGCTTGATTGTCTGTGTTGCATGTTTTAACTGATAAAGCACTTTAAAAAAAAAACATTGAAAATCAAGTCAACAAAGAGACGACACAGAGAGGTTGATGTCGTCTGCTAAAGCCAGTAAGAAGTCATGCTGATGCATTTTGAACTAGTTGGAGGCAAGACAGTGACCTTTGGTTAATGTCAGAAAGAAGAGAGTTACAGTAGTCACGCTTTAGCCCTCGTGTCGTCCTGAGGGTCAAAATTGACCCGTTTTAAAGTCTGAAAATGTGGGAAAAAATATATTTTCACAGTGAAACTTCTGATGTCCACATTTTCAACATTTTTGGGAAATCATTGAACATTTTCTGGTGGAAAAAAAGAAATGTTAAAAATGTTTCTTCAGAAAAAAAATCAACCAAAATCCAGCTGGATTTTGTTTGATTTTTTTTTTTTTTGTGAATGTTCTTAAAGAAAATATTAGAAGTTTTACTGATATATATGTAATCACTTTAGATATTTTTAGGATTTTTTTGGAAGATTTTTACTCATTTTTTGAAAATGTTTACAAGAATTTTCTTGCCAAATTTGGGGTATTTAAAAAAAAAAACTTTTCACGGAAACTTTTAAGGAATTATTGGAATTTTCTTCCTGAAGGTTTTGCAAATCTTCAGAAATTTGGGGATTTTTTTTGCAGAAGTTTTGGATTTTTTTCAGACAAGGAAACAATATTTTTTGGTGCCTGTAAATGAAGACAACAGGAGGGTCAAGGGCTCTGTAGGTAGCTTCCAGAACCAGTGGATGACATTAAAGCACCAGCATCTTAGACCAACACAAACCGGCAACCAGACCGGCTGTGTGCACGAGAGGCAACAACAACAAAACAGTTCAGCTCCATAATAAGTTGTGGTCAACTCAAGTCATGTTTCCTCCCTTTATTTTTCTCTTCTCTGCTCATGTCTGTTCCACTCCATGAGAGTCTGTTTCCACGGTTCATTGGACAGAAGCTGCCCCCCATGTGGAAACAGAAACACAAAGACCAGAACAGACGTGGAGAAGAAGCAGATGAGAGCCTCAAAACAACAACAGAGACTCTCACACTGAGCTGGAATGAAATGAGTGTGCATGAAGTAAGTAATTCACTGTTACAGTCGCTGGTGGCTGTGTGTTTGGAACTGGGATCGATTACAGCTGACTGAAGACTGAGCTCCAGATCCACCTGGTACTCATGAGGAGTTCCAGACCTCCTCCCAGCCCTGGTCCTCCACACCTCCCAACCCGTTGGACTGGTCCACCACCACAACTCCTCCTATAAGACCCCAGCAATCACCACACACGAGTATATCTACAACTAAAATGCTCACTCTTGGCAGTTGGTTTGATGGAACCAGTTCACCCTGGTGCCTCTTTGTGATTTGTTTGTATTCCTGTATGGCCTGGTGGTTCTGTAGCTGCTGAGGAGTGACTACAGACATTTAGAGCTTCTGTTGGCGGCTGCTAATTCGGTGAGGAGCCTCCAGTCTTAGTGGAGACTGTAGCTCCTGCTAGCAGCTGATTGCTGTTATATTAATGCTGAAGTTTTGTTCAAAATCTTGCACATCTCACCTTCAATCGAAACCACGTATTGGACATTTAATCCGCTTTTAATTTCTCTATGCTGGCAACTTTCCAAAGGTTTGTTTAAGGTTGGAGGTTCTGGGTGAACATTGACTGATCAAAGAAACATGTTTACTCCCTGAAGAAGGTTGTTGTTGTTGGAGACATCCAGGCTCACAGAACCATGTTAAAAACACATCAAAAGGAATCAAGGAGAACGCTAACAGGAGACAGATTGAACTCCGTCTCACCTTTGGATCAATCATTGGACAGATTTGAAATCCCTGTTCAACCAATTATCCAACCTGGTTTAGGTTTCATATATTTGCTTGCCATATGGCTTTGTCCACTCTGACTCTGGTGAAGACAGTCTGTTTGCACAATTTAAGGCAGTTTCAGCTGCATTTTGCTGGAAGATAGACAGAAAACCATGTTTCTAGACAGACTGAACTATCAGAGATGTAATGTACATACAATATTCCAGTGTTAACCAGAGATTCTTTGACCTACTTCTGGATTTCTCTCCATCTGGCCCAGCAGCATCATCTTTACCTCATTATTAATGACAGCAGTTATGCAAGTTGGTTTCAAACGTCATTAGTTTTCTGTGCGCTATATGTATGTTGTTCCTCACAATATTATAAACCAATTAGATTCATGCACTCCACTGTCCTTCAATCCATTAGATACACTCTTTAACTGTGTGGATCTCCAGGAATACAATTAATGAAGCCTCATTGTAATATAAGGAATATATACAGAGTGCTTAATTATCAGATAAGGCAGATCATTATCATTGAGTGGAAAGTGTTTCCGCAGGTGCAGATGATAAATCAGTATGTAATTTAGTATCACAGAAGTAGAGAAAGGCTGCAATATGGATTTATAGCATGAAATCATCAACTGTAGGCTTGACAGTTTTCTCCAAAATACACAATAATCCAGTCATTGCAGACAAAGAGTTTTCCAGCTGATGGAAGAAGACTGTTTTCAAGAGTAACCCCAAACATGACCTGGTTCATTGGCCCTGTTCCACCCAGACTGAAACTACCCCAGATGGTCACTGATCCACCCCCATGTTTTACTGTAGGTGCAGACAGTCTGGTTTGTAGCTTCTCCAGGCTTCCTCCTAACCAGTAAGTTGGATGGAGTGGACATCAACTGAAACCTGGATTCATCCCTGAAGAGAACCTTAGTCCAATCATCAACAGTCCAATCCTTGTGATCCCAGCAAAGAGTAACCAGGCTTTCCTCTGCCTTTCCTTGATGAAGGGCTTCTTCCTGCCCTGTGTGACTTCAGACCAGCTTCAACAAGTCGCTTTCCAACTGTCCTTCCTGAACAAATCACATTTCTCCAGTGTTCACTCATTTTTAAGGTCCCTGGAGGTCTGAGGACGATTCCTGACACAGGAACAGATGAGTGACGGTCATCTGGTGGGTAGAAAGATGTTTCCTGACCAGCTAGCAGTTTGGTAGAACCATGTTGGGCTTGTTTTTTCTTGGTGTAATGAACGGCTGTCTTGGAGATCTTCAGGTTTTTTGCTACCTGTCTCTCATTCATGCCAATTTCCAGCAGTGCCAAGATGGCTGCCTTTGTAGCTTCACATAATTCTTTAGTTTTAGGCATTATGTGAGAGCTGCCAACTTCTGAGTTGTGCTACAGTTTGAATGTCAGCAGGAAACCACTCTAGACCTTTGCATGTGCTGCTGATGACATGAAATGTCCTCTTATATACCCTGGAATACAATGAAGCTGAAGCATGTCAGATGGGACATGAAGTATTATGGAA
Source organism: Amphiprion ocellaris (assembly GCF_022539595.1). Lineage (NCBI taxonomy): Eukaryota > Metazoa > Chordata > Actinopteri > Pomacentridae > Amphiprion > Amphiprion ocellaris. The sequence continues at coordinate 3,393,325 of NC_072782.1, forward strand.
TCAGCTGCATTTAAAGTCGTGTTCATTGTATTCTTCAGGTAATATACCTTTAGTTGTACCAGGCATTGAAATTAACATGAAATTGAAGCAAACAAGGATGATCTAATCATTTTTTCCATGACTGTACAGCTGTGTTGGAGTTAGTAGATGAATATTCAGCACACATTTTGCAGAGGTACCAGAGGAGGGCAGTAGAGGACTGCAAAAAGGACCAGTTTAGCCTCTCAGTCTCCAGGGCTAAAAATCATATTTTAAGTCATGTAAGCAATCGTATTATTTATTTTATGTTATTGTTAATTTTCCTAATTTGTCAAATAATCTATGTCAATAACCCACCTAAGAAATGGAATCAGTGGCATTATTATGAAATAAAATAAATCCAAAATGTAAAGAATAGCTTTTGAGGAGCTGAGCTGGATAAACACAGTGACATGATTAAATAGATGTTGTTTGTGTTTGTGTCAGATATTCAGGTGTTTTAGCCCACAGTGGAATGAGCAGCAACATAATCCTGAAACACAACAAGCTCTGTCCAGCCTGTTTCCTTCTCTCTATCACTGCTATAGAACCTTAACTGATAGGATTTAGATGCCATCCAGTTGTTGTGTAACACTCGGGCAGTCGTGTTCAGCAACACACTGCTGCACGCTATCATTCACCGCTTTTCCTGAGCTGTATCAAAAAAAGAAACAAAAAACCCAGGCAGGCTCCATCCACAGAGCAGTGCAGGTCTGCATAATGATGCACCGCTGACAAGAGGCTGCAGTTTGGTTCACGCTGTGATGTGTTCCTGAATCAGAAAAATGTTAATTTACTTCTGACTCTGCTGCTCTTCAGTACTTTGTCAGAAAGTTGGACTCTACAGGACAGTTGGTGTATTTTGCTGTGAGCGACCCGGCAGCCATCATCGCAGGTGTCCGCTCTGCAGGGCCTTCTTCTGGTTTTCATTATTTTAGCTGCTCTGTGGCTCCTACACAATGATTGATTGGTTCTTCCTGTCCTACATTAGGTTTCTGCTCAAAGGCTTTCAGGTTGGACTTGTTGGCAGCTGGTGTCCCCAGATACTCGTTGACTGAGCACAATGAGCTGTTCATGGAGCTGCAGTTGAATGGAATATGTATAGAACACAGCAGGTTCAACATGCTAATGATCTCTCATGACGGCTGTTCATGTGGAAAAAACAAATATTATAAACACATATTGCAATGTGAGTATCGCTTATCAGATTATTTGCTCTATTCTTTCCACCAAACATTCCTGCTTCTTCGTAGACTTCTTGGCTTACCTTTTTTTATTCCTCCTATCAATATATTCCCTTTGTGTAATAAAATGAATGAATGGTCCATTGTATGTGCTGCTTTATGGGGACATATTTCTTGCTCTCACAGGTACTTACCTGCCTTCTCCACAGTCAAGAGAGTATTACATCCGTTACATAAGTAGTACACTCTAAAAAATCATGTTTTGGCTCAATTACATTCAGTTTGAGATACGACAACGTTTAGTAAAATCATGTTCAACCAACCAATCACACTGAGTTTGTAGGATTAGCTTTAAAGGTGTTTTTAATACCAGTCTTAACCATCTCAAATGGTCCAGACGTATGAGAACAGAAGACTGGATCTGGACTCCTAAACCCAAGGTGAAGGAAAAATAGATTTTGGAGTCAGTTTTATGAAGTTAACTCAACATGAATTTACTTTTAAATGTGCAGAAATGTGAGTTTAACCCTCCAGTTGTCTTCATTTACAGGCACCAAAAATATTCTTTCCTTGTCTGAAAAAAATCCAAAAATTCAGCAAAAAAATTCCCCAACTTTCAGAAAATTTGCAAAACCTTCAGGAAAAAAATTCCAATAATTCCTTAAAAGTTTCCCTTAAAAGTTTCTTTTTTTTTTTAAAGCCCCCAAATTTGGCAAGAAAATTCTACTTCCAAAAAAATCCTAAAAATATCTAAAGTGATTACATATATATCAGTAAAACTTCTAATATTTTCTTTAAGAACATTCACATAAAAATCAACCAAAATCCAACGAATTATGATACAAAAACTCCCACAATTATATATTGACCCAGCCACGACTTATTTGTCCATTATTCCCTGTAATTACATTTTACTGTGTTTTTTTTGTTCATAATAAAGCACTGAGCAACACACACTGTGCATTTTAAATGTGTCATGGCTAACTTATCCCCCTGACTGCAGGCCAGAGGACAGCCGCCTCCTCCAAGGCCTCTCTTTACTCAGCTAACATCAGGCGGTGCTGCTCTGTTCCCTGCTCATCTCCTCAGCCCTTCATGCAGATGGATAGCCACTAGTTTCGGCATGAAGGTCACTGCTTTTTAAACTCGTCCCTGCACTAATGTAAAAACTTGAACTGCATAACAGTTTTGTCTGCATACCGCATTGCTATGCTGAAGCTTGTGATCAGTGCCAATAGGTCACAGCAGATAATTAAAGTGAGAATGTGAGGGAAATTCAATACACTCTATTACACAACTGAGGGAGTCTCGGGCTCAGGGGAGACCTTGGTATTCATAGACTGGATATAGAGCTTTCCAGAAGCACTGAGTAGCTCTACGTCGCGCTGAAAACACAAGTCGTAAACAGAACCACTGTTGACTCCACTGGTGTCTCGTTACAGATGTGTAAAATGGTCACACAGCTGAGTGGAGGCAAGAAGAAGCTCGTAAATGTGTTCAAAACTGCTGATCGTGAACATTTTTCATAGTATGTATTTTGTCTTGTCATAGCAGGAAGGAGGAAGTGCATGCATGACTGACAACAGGTGACTGAATTGTGTTTGGGGCTGCACAGTGGCTCGCTGGATAGCAGCTAGAAGATCCACGGTTAGCGTCCCGGCCTTCCTGGGATCTTTGTACATGGAGTTTACATGTTCTCCCTGTGTATGGTGGGTTTTCTCTGGCTTCCTCCCGCAGTCCAAAAACATGCTGAGGTTAATTGGTCACTCTAAATTGTCCATAGGTGTGAATGTGATTGTTTGTCTCTATGTGTAGCTCTGTGATAGACTGTTACCTGTCCAGGTGTCCCCTGCCTTCACCCTCAATCAGCTGGGACAGACTCCAAACCCCCCCTGACCCTAATGAGGAGTAAGCGGTGTATGATGGCTGGATGGATGAATTATGTTTGGACTCACCTATGAACCCTCCTGTTATGTTGTGGGTCAAATGGACCCATTTTAAAGTGAAAAAACATTTTTAAAAATGGTGATTTTGTCAGTATGAAACTTCTTCTGCTTGGCTTAATGAGTGTAACAAACATATAAAATGATTAATTTCATACCTTTCTGATTACAAATCAGTGCTTAAATAAAGTTTACTTTCAAATCAAATCCTCATGACTCATTTGTCTTGACTTTAAGTCAGAAGAGGCTCGTGTTCAAAAATTCAAAATGTAGAATAATTTAGATAAAAAAAACTGCTGTCATAAAACTATTGTATTTTATATGTAAGTCATTCCAATGTACATCCAAAAAGTTTTAACATGCATTTTTAATGAAAAATGAATAAATTATCCTCATTGAACTGTGATCTGTAAGAGGCAAAGAACTCCACTGCACTAAATATTAATTAAAATGGTTTGTAATGGAGTTACCAATGAGATATAAACAATGTTTCCTGGGATTGTATGGCTAGTTTCTGACACTTCTAGATAATAAAACATGTCCCTGGAACATCATTGCTGTTCCAGAGAAGTGAACATTAAAACCAGCTGCTGTTTACGTAGGTGAGCTAGCTCCAGGGTGCTAGCATCGTCCATTTATCTTATCTTCACATCCAATTACTTCAGGATGGAGTCAGATGTGATCAGTTGGAAAAGATTTTAGGAGATGTCATCTTACCTTAATATGAAAAGTAATACAGCATGAAATAAGGTGACACGGTGGTGCAGTAGAAGCAAGAAGGTTCTGGGTACGAGTCTGTTCGAGCCTTTTTGTGTGGATTCCAAGGGTCGGTTCCACTCCAAAGAAATGCATGGCTGGTTCAATGGTGATTCTAACTCTTCATGTTAGGCCTGTGATGGGCTGGCCACCTGTTCAGGGTGTATCCTGCTTCTTGCCCAGTGTTCTCTCCAGAGAAAACAAGTATATCACCTTTGCAGGATGAGATATTTTATTGACTTAAAAGCTGCTAACACTCAACAAAAGGCCCCCCATTCCCACTAGAACCTGTGAAGTTCATCACACCCCACTGTGCTCGCTGAAAGCAGTGAATCTTGAATACGGAGTGAAGAGAAGACCATGCAGTGAATGAAATTAAAAGGTTAATGGGAACTTTATGGAAATCCTCTGAATGGAAATCCTCCCAAAATGGAACAGTTTCATGCCACTGCAATCCATTAACGCATCTTATGGCTCTGTTGTTTGGATATGTTGCTCAAAAGCGAACAAATTTTGACCTGAACATACGGATAAGAGTATCCAAAGAGACTCAAGAAAAATGGCAGAACCAGGCATGTCAGCAAGACACAGAAAACAATGTGTTTACCCGGTTATGATAATAGCAAGGGGCAACTGCCATGACTGTAGAGGGCTGGGGTGGATGGATGGGTCAACAAAACATCTGACTCCCCACTAACACATGGAGCCCCATATTTGCTGCCTGGCAACGTGTCCTGGTTGCAACTTACCTCTTACCTTGTGTCAACTCGGATAGACTCCGGCTCAGCCCTCTTCAGGATAGACTGGATACAGCTTTAAGGATGGATGGGAAATATGAAATTCCAGCTCAGAGCTCTTCATCCTTATATGCTTTCAAGTATCCATTTCTAGAGTCTACAGTGTGCTCAAAAGATAACTGGAGATCTAACAATAGACAATGGCAACTGGTATGTACACGCTTGTGAACTTCTACACTGTTTACCTGCACAGCAGCAGAAATGGAAGCATTTTCTGTGCATTAATGAGTCCTCTTTGACTTTACTCCTGTTTTATCTCAGTTTGATTGAGGTTGTTGGAGGCGTCTCACAGTCAGTTTGTTCAGTTTTGCTCCAGCAAGATCAAGGGCGTCTCTGTTCTCATTCTCTGTCCTGTGTCTCACTTTTAAATTCTGTGGCTCACTTTACATCAACTTGTACATCCTCTCTGCTCTGCTCTTCCTCATAGTGGCAGAACAATAACTAAGAATAACTAAGAATAATAACTAAACTACTGAGGTGGAAGCTGAAAGCAATACTTTTAAAATTCACTATGTACACTACTGTTCAAAAGTTTGAGGTCACTTAGAAATGTCCTTATTTTTGAAAGAAAAGCATTTTGTTTCAATGAAGATAACATTAAACAAATGACAAATCCAGTCTAGACATTGTTAATGTGGTAAATGACTATTCTAGCTGGAAACGGCCCCAAACTTTTGAATGGTAGTGTACTTCCTGAGGCACTGTGTGCCAACATGACATACATTTCATACTTTGCAAGTAGTCTGGGTCTATTTTTGCAACACTAGTCCACAAATGTTCTGCTAGAGTACAGTCTCTCATGCCCACGTCTGTCGCTTTGTCACACCAGGCTGCAACAATGAAGGTGCTCAAACTCTGGGTGGAGTAGAAATGAACACCCTTCCTCTATGCTTGTGTGGGCAAGAGCTGGATTGAGTCTGACCTGTAGTGGAATGTGACAGCAGAGGGCTGCCAGAGCTCAGTCTGACAAGTCTGCCAGATGATTCTCTCACCATGCAGGCTTGAAGCAGCTCCTCCTGCAGATCCATTCCTGAGCTGCGCTGCTGTGCATCAGCTCGCAGCCAAGAGTCTTGACAGCATCACTTCTCCACGGTGCAGCGACTCTGGGAACACTAGTACTTTGGGTTTGTGGGCACACACAATTACATGTGCACACAGTTTAACAGAAAACTCCACAGGTCAGTTTTTCCACATAGGCTACTGGTTTTACATTTTCACTTACTGTGGTGCTCAGAGTTTGTGAAGTTGACATCTGTCTGCCAAAGGACAGAAAGTGATGATAGATGTTCGTTTTTTGAACAGCTGCAGAGATTTCTATTGTAATCAATCTACCACAGTTACATATATATTATATACACACTTCCCTCCATATGTCAGCCGGAACACTTTAAAAGTCTTTTCCTTCTGTATGCCTCTTTTATTGTTGTGTCTGTTTGTTTTCCTGAATCCCCCACCCCTAGTGAAACCTCATTATGGTTTTGTTGTTGGTTCTATCTCGATGTTCATCACATAATGTGAGGATTATGGCTCATTTTTTATGAAAAGCACAGAGGATTAAAGTAAAACACATCCTGTCTCATACATGAATTGTATATTTTGTGATCGTAGTTGAAACACAGCACGGAAATACAGTCTAATAGTTGGGATTACGCTGCAGTTTCTCAAACTTTAAGCAGTTGCAGTGCGATGCCCTCAGGAGACAGAAATCTTTCACTGTGCTGCCAATCAAGATCAGGTCAGGCTGGGATGTATTAATTAAATACATTAAATGTGGACTTTTGGAAAAGCAGTAAACTTCTAATTGAACAGTTCTTTCTAAACTATTATCTGTGTGACGCTTATTATGCTGACAGTGTGACTGCTCTAACAATTAGTTCTCAGGTCAAATTGGATCTGCTGGACAAACTGTTGAAAATGAGCCCTCCTGCTGCTGCATTTGCTGCAGGGAGCAGGTTCTCTTCTGGTGGCCGCCGAGCCACACCAGTTAATTAACACCACTCAAGTGTGTCAAGAGGTGGGAAGAAAAATTGCTGCTCTTAGTGGTGTCACACCCTGGCCTGCAAGGCTTGACAAAAGGGGAATGCAGAGGGAATAACAATGAACTCATTTTGAACTAACATGATAATAACTTATGAGAACTCTTAATACATATTGAGAAACATAATAACCTATTACAAGAAAACACATTGTGTTTATGCATGTAATCTTGGGAGACAGAATAGGAAACACATCTGTAGACAGAATACTAAACAACTGAGCAATAGAGCCATTAGAGAGGAAAAGACAGCTGTTGCTTTTTAACTTAGTTTTTAAAAGGTGCAATATGTGAGATTTTGGATTTAAATATAGCATTAACAGCAACAAACAACTATCTGTTTTGTGAATATATAATGGAATAATGGCTTCCTTAGAGGAGACAGAAGTCCCAGGATCACGTCTGCTTTTTGCAGATGATGTGGTTCTGTTGGCTTCCTCAAACCTTCAGCAGCACTGGAGCATTTTGCAGCTGAGTGTGTAACGGTAGGGATGCGGATCAGCACCTCCAAGTCCGAAGCCATGGTTCTCTGCCGGAGACCAGTGGATTGCTCCCTCCGGGTTTGCAGGGAGTTCCTTCCCCAAGTGAAGGAGTTCAAGTATCTCAGGATCTTGTTCACGAGTGATGGGAAAATGGAGTGAGAGTTGGACAGGAGATTGGTGTAGCGCCAGCAGCAATGTGGGCGTTGTATCGAACCGTCGTGGTGAAGAGGGAGCTGAGCTGTAAGGAGAAGCTCTTAACTTACCAGTCCATCTACAATCCAACCCTCACCTATGGTCATGAGCTCCAGGTAGTGACTGAAAGAACGGGATCACGGGTACAAGTGGCCGACATTCGGAGGGAGCTCGGAGTAGAGCTGCTGCTCCTTCACATCGAGAGAAGCCAGTTGAGATGGTTTGGACATCTGATTCGGATGCCTCCGGAGAGTCTTCCTTTGGAGGTTTTCCGAACACGTCCACCTGGGAGGAGACCCCAGGGTAGACCCAGAACTCACTGAAGGGATTATATATCTCATCTGGCCTGGGAACACCTCTGGATCCCCCAGGAAGAGCTGGAAAGCATCGCTAGGGGGAGGGAGGTTTGGAATGACCTGCTTCATCTGCTGCCTCCGTGACCCAGCCTCAGATAAGTGGAAGAAAATGGATGGATGAAGATCTAATTTTTTCAGAAATCCTGTGCAATGTGTGCTCAGCAGACCTCATGAATTACTGATCTGGTGCTACAGCCCAATTTCCAGGTATATCCTGTAGAACTTGACCTCTGTGTTCGAGCAATGCGCTTGCACACAGGCAGACGGTTAGCATGAATTAGCACTTTAGCTTTAAGTTGTCACCATCATAATTTTCTTATGCAATCTGTTTAAGCTCGTCTTGTCATTTTCCACCAACAGTTGAATTTGATCACTAATTTAACAGCATCTGAACATTTTTGCATCAGGTGACATTACTTCTCTGATGTGTTTCCCAGAGGAAAAAAAAAGCGGGTATATATAATCCTCTGCCAGCAAATCTGTTCATAAAGCAGACTTGGACTTAGTGTGTGGTGTGATTGACATGATGAGGTTTGCATTTCTGACCATTCCAAGAGACAACGTGTTTAAGAACATCAGAGAGATGGAATGAATGCAGGAACCAGTTGGTGTCTGCAAGCTGTCATGTTACCTTCATCTGCCTTTGAGCTCGGCATCCTTTTCAATGACACTGAAGTAATTACACGCTCAGCCCACGCAGCCACAAGACTCGAAATAATCCGTCTCGGTACAGATTCATGGAACCGCAGTTAGCCAACAAAGTCGTTCTTTAATTTTTCTACAAAAATATTTTACATTAGAAAACACAGCTTGAAATATACACAGTCCACTTGGTTTGCAGCAACCATGGAACATCTCAACTGAAATATATCTGTGTCTATATTTAAATTGTAGGTAAATATATCAGCAACAATAAATCCGGTTGCCATCTCGTGAGGTCTGTGAAGGACGCCACCAGGATGAGCTTGAATCGACGTAGGAAATGCTCTGTGAGTTGTTCAAAGCAATATGGACTCACAATCTATCCATATTTATTACAAAAAAAGAAATACCACAAACCAATACTACCTCTGATAATGGTAGGGAATGCTTCTGATGAAAATTATGAATTTGTGTAGATACGTGTGCATCATTTCCTCAAAGAGCGTATAGGTAAAGGATATAAGCGAGGATAACAGTGTTGAGCAACTGTGAGAGTCTCGGATTTGAACTTTCTGTCTTACAGGACTAACATTCATTCGTCTTACTTCCTGAATCCCAAAGTGCCCTTTTCTTCATGTCACTATTCTGGGTGGGATTCACCTGTCTTCCTGTTTACAACACCGGAGGCCATTCATCTACCTGTCGACATCCAGCACGCCAATTCATGAGTCTTCCTGTCAGGATCCCACGAGGCCATTCACCTGGAAACCTAGCTATCTATCTACGCTACATCTCAGGGTATGTTTCACCTGTCTGCCTCGGTACATGATAGAGTGTCAATCACCTGTCTACCTATAGTATCTACGTACATCCCAGGATGCCATTATTTGCCCTGGCTTGGTCTTCCTAGCAGTAAAAACCTCTAGAATTGGTGGCTCCAAACACCATAAATGTAACCGGCCTAAACCTCAACACGAACACTTGACTGGTAGAGAATAACAGGAGCCTGACAGGACGTTTTGCTTGCCAGACACTATTTATAAAGCAATAGTTTGATATTTTGGGATATATGCTTCTTCATCTTCTTCTTGCTGAGAGTTAGGTGAGGAGACTGATGCTCATATATTTCTGGCTCTGCCTAAAGGTCACAAAATTTGACTAATGACACACAGAAATGTGCCGTTTTTACACGTTTACAGGATTTATGTGGATTAAGGCCTCTACACACTGTGTGATTTTCGGCCGTCCCAGATGAAAGATAACAATCGTGAGAGAATTGTGGTGATATCTTTGGTCTTGGCTCTAAATCGGTGGTCCTACGTCGCACTGAGAGGCAGGCTCAAGGAAAAGTATGTGGGATTTAAACAAAGAAGACAGCCTAGTAGAGTTATGTCAGCAGAAGCCTTTTTGATGTGTCCTCTAGCTTGGACCACAACCAGACAAAAAAGGACGAAACATGAAAGGATATAGCTGTGGAACTGCAGCTCCCAGGTTAGTAAGCTAACGTTAGCAGCTAGCGAACACACACACACACACACACACACACACACAGCGTTGTAAATAGTGGCCACAGCACTTAGTTTATGTTATTAAATAATGTGACTCTATCTTGTGCTGTACAGTTGGAGAAGAGATTTTCATGGATGGACGGCACACGCTTATGACGTTTTACTCACGTACATCATAGGCTGAGATTCAGCTGCGTTTTCATCGTGCAATCTGCACAAAGCAAACTTCACATGGTGCCCAGAGATTATTAGATTCAGGTCGTCCAGTGTAGCAAACTGCGAACTTCTAAGATTGTTAAAACTGAACAGTGTGTACAGGCCTTTAACCCTCGTGTCGTCCTGGGGGTCAAATTGACCGGTTTTAAAGTTTGAAAATGTGGAGAAAAAAAAAAATTTTCACAGTGAAACTTCTGATGTCCACATTTTCAACATTTTTGGGAAATCTTTGAACATTTTTTGGTGGAAAAAAAGAAATGTTAAAAATGTTTCTTAAGAACATTCACAAAAAAAATCAACCAAAATCCAGCAAAATTTGCTGGATTTTGGTTGATTTTTTAAGAAAATATTACAAGTTTTACTGATATATATGGAATCACTTTGGATATTTTTAGGATTCTTTTGGATGATTTTTACTCATTTTTTTGAAAATACTTATAAGAACTTTCTTGCCAAATTTGGGGGATTTTTTTTTAAATAAAACTTTTAAGGGAAACTTTGAAGGAATTATTGGAATTTTCTTCCTGAAGGTTTTGCAAATTTTCAGAAATTTGGGGAATTTTTTTGCTGAATTTTTGGATTTTTTTCAGGCAAGGAAACAATATTTTTTGGTGCCCATAAATGAGGACAACAGGAGGGTTAAGGAAACAAGAAAAAAGTGAGAAGACGAGTACAGTGCTTTGGAGGTTGATGGTAGGAGGACGTTGTTATTTTGACTGGCTAGCTGTTTACCTCCTTTTTTCCTGTCAAAGCAAAGCTAACCAACTGCTAGCTGAAGCCAAATATTTCCCGGGCTCACATGAGAGCGCTATCAGAACAACATATTTCCCAAAATGTCTGTTATTACTAAAGTGTCATTTTCAGAATGTTACACATTTTTTTTAATCTCCTTACATCCAAGGATGCCATTCATTATTGCTGTAAACTTCTTGTACAGGTAAAAGTACGTACTACTAAAGTACTACTTTTGAGTCAGTTCCACTAAATTATCCGTCCAAGCAAAAGATAAAGCCACTTAAAGAAAGGCGCGATATAACTTGTGGATCTGTATAACTCAACTCGTAAAGCACGACACTATCTCTCAGTGGACCGATGCCTACCAGGTGTAGTTTGATAATAGAATAATGGCATGTTCTACCATACTGCAAGGCGCTTAAGATGACCATCAAATGGCATGTGAAATAAATAACAGCAAAATAATAGCAGAAAACATACCAATCCATATTTATATGAACAAAATTTTCCCATTTGTGTTTTGGCTGAGCGTCCGCCGGCCCTCCATCAGCGAGTCTCTCTGCTGCACCCAGCTGGAGGATGTTGACCCGAGCTTTAGCATCATAGCGGCTCAGAGCGGAGGGCCAGCGACAGCGTCCAGAGAGGCGGCAGCAGCCAGAGAGGAGACGGGGAGAGGCCAACACCTAAAGGCGAGGCGGTGTCCGAGGTGCAGGAGCAAACCTCGTATCCGTTCTCCGCGTGGTCCGGGTGTCGGTGCACGTTGACTCTCGTCTCTGTGTTTTTGGGCTCCGTGTCCGGAGAGTCCGCCTGCATCTCGGTGCACAGCAGCCAGTCCTTAGCGATGAGGCGAGGGAATCCCGCCTCCACCTCCATGTCGCTGCCCGGCACTCGCCAGTACTCCTTCCCCTTGAAGAAGTAGGACGAGCCTTCAGAGACAGAAAAGAGAGACTGCATGGTAGGACAGAACAACATGGGACAGAAAACAACACAATTCAACACTAAAGCTCACATTAGGTCAGTGTTTCCCAAACAGTGGGGTGCGCCCCCCTGGGAGGGCCCAGAGGCTTGACAGTGGGACACGAGCGACTGGGAGGAAAAAGTCTAATTAGCTAAACTACTGTTTTAATGTCGGTCTGTTTTTGCGGTGCACAAACTGCACTGGCAGTTGTGCCGTCTCCTGAGAACAGGAGAACGCATCGTTAATGTGCAATTGGATCTCCGGCATTCTTGATCACGTCACCACCTCGGCTCATCAACTCCAATTATTTTTACCAGGGGTGTGAAACATGCGGCCCGTGGGTCAAAATCGGTCCGCCAGATGGTCTATTTCGGCCCGTGGGACGACTCCACAAAATGTAAAATTTACAGAGAAGACATTAACTGCAAATTTGTATTTGTAAAACTGTAAATTTTAAATAATTTCTAGACCATGACAAGTTGTTTTGATCATAAAGTAAAATACTAGATTGTTCAGTTCCATACAGCTGGAACTAAATTAAGTTTAGTGCCTTTGTAGATAAACTGTGATCTAGAAGTTGCAATGTACGTGTAAATAATCAATGATGCATAATATTGTTGAAATCGAACTTGTTTTTCTCAAGAAATTTCATGTTTTTCATGTTTTGTTGTTAAAGTTGGAGTTGTGGTGATTTACAGGTTATTATGCTGTGATTTTACTGGTGTGGCCCACTTGAGATCAAATCAGGCTTTATGTGACTTTGACACCCCTGATCTTTACTGTGAAAAACAACAAAATAGAATCAGATAAAATAACACAGCCCTGCATATTCATGTTTTAATTTAAGATTAGTTTATATATATTTATATGTAGCTTTTGTCATCCAAAGGGGGGCACTGACTGAAAAAATACGAGAATCACTGCATTAGGTGGAAAGTTTGTTTGATGAGCAACAAGGTTACACTTTTTGGCAACAACAACAACACAGCAAACAGCGGTATGTATGAGTTTCCGAGTCATGTCATTAGTGAGATTCTCATGCAGGTGAGGGGAAGAAAATGACCCAAAATGACTGAGAGTTTACGAGGAGACTAAGATGAAAAGTTGTTTTTGTGCCCAAAACTGCACGATTCACAAAAGTAATGAGTGGAAAATGTTCATTATCCCAAGAAGGAAATGTGGCCGTTAGCGCAGAGTGTATAATGGGCTATTAGAGCTCCAGAGATCTGGTCAGAGACCTGAGTTTTATGAAGGCTATGAGGCTCTGCACTGAAAACTGCAGGAATAAAAAACCTGTTTTTAGGTGAGACAGCTCCCACCGTCGCTGTGTGTTTAGGGCTGCTAATGAATATTGCTAATGAAGTCGGGCTCCATGTTTGACATGGGTTTAGAGCTCCAGTGTGGGAATCTGTGACGGCTGATAGAGGAGCAGACTGATTGCTTTGGGTGGAAAACACATTATGATGTTGTTCTGATTATAATATTCCGGAGAAAAAAAAAAGAACAAGTATGCAGAGTTTGACGATGGCATGTTGCTGATCACCTGCACTGATTAAATGCTATATTAAGCTCCATGTGTATAAACTGCAGTCATCCCTGGTTTGAGTTATGGACTGAATGCGGCAAATCTAACATATATCAAGAACATGGAATATTTTGAGATCATGATACCAGTATAATAACCAGAATGAGAGCATCCCAGCATCATTTAAACATCTTTTCAACAAATTTCGCATCCCCAGAAAATAACGTTTACATTTCAAAGATACTGTAATTCATTTCTGTCATTACCCAACCTCTGTCATGGTCAAGGGTCCATATAGAATTGAGGGTCTTTTCCATCCAAAATAAGAATAATCCACTTGATGTTCAACTCCTTAGATGCTAGGAGAGCATGAGGACTCTTGTGTTCACTCTTGCAGCCCACAGCTGAACATTTGTTGTGCTTTTCTCAGACATTTTAGACATTTTAGAGTCAGCAGAAGCAGCTATAGGCAGTAAATAAACCCACTGGACTGTGACTGGCTCACCTTGTAAGCAGTGACAGGCTACGATCAGACAGAGTTTTAGCTGGATGTCTTGGCTTGTTTTGGAGGCTGTCTGGTTGTGGAATACAGAAGTAAACACATTCATATCTCAGCAGGTTTTACTTTACACGTCCAAGTTTATAATAAAAACAAAGCACAATACAAATGGATTTTCACCATATTGGACCTATGAAGACATTTGTGTAGGTGGACTCCGGTACTGTTTGTTCATGTTTCTGGACAGATACAGATCAGTACCATCGACCTGTGAAGGTAACTTTGTACCTTGTTTAACATTATCATTTCTGCAAGCGACTTCTCACTGAAATATGCACGTTAGCTACCAAGAGTGGCACAAAAAAAGAAGAAGTATTTAAGCCTCGTGTCATCCTGCGGGTCAAAATGGACCCGGTTTAAAGTTTGAAAATGTGGAAAAAAAAAAATATATATTTTCACAGTGATACTTCTGATGTCCACATTTTCAACATTTTTGAAAAATTTTTGAACATTTTTTGGTGGAAAAAACAAATGTTAAAAATGTTTCTTAAGAACATTCACAAAAAAATCAACCAAAATACAGTGAATTTAGCTGGATTTTGGTTGATTTTTTTGTGAATGTTCTTAAAGAAAATATTAGAAGAGTTTCTGATATATCTGTAATCACTTTAGATATTTTTAGGATTTTTTTGGAAGATTTTTACTCATTTTTTGAAAATATTTACAAGAATTTTCTTGCCAAATTCAGGGGATTCTTTTTTTTTAAATAAAACTTTTATGGGAAACTTTTAAGGAATTATTGGAATTTTCTTCCTGAAGGTTTTGCAAATTTTCAGAAATTTGAGGAATTTTTTGCAGAATTTTTGCATTTTTTTCAGCCAAGGAAACAATATTTTTTGTGGCCTGTAAATGAGGACAGCAGGAGGGTTAATGTAATGATGTGATTTACATACAAGTTAGCATCACAAAAAGGGACTTGTGAAAATGTCTAAACATCCATTTTTATGACACTGGGAGCTTGTTTACTTCTTCAGTTGAAAACCCGCCTATAGAAACAACAAATGTAGATCAAACAATATGGATTTTTCTGCTTCTTTATGTTTGCTTCCCCTCCAGCATCCTTCTAATCACTCCCTTTCTCTACTTCTCTCAGCATCTCTCACATCCATCTGTGAAGCATTTTAATTTTACATGGTTTTTGTCTCTCCTAAGTGCTGCTGACGCCACGTCCTCCTGCTTTCTCTGTTTTAACTCCTCTGTTCTCTCTTCATGCTCGGCTCGTGGAAGCAGCCTAAAGGGAGATGAGGGCTTTGATGTCTCCAGCTGCATCGCCCAAAGGTGTGCACACAGTATACGCCTGTTTTTCTGTTTGCATTTCCACGTGTCCTTGCATACATCGTAGACTCTGCAGGAGCTCTCTGCTTTCTTGTGTCGGGCCTGTTTCTGCACATCACAGCGCTGGAGGAGGACCTTTGAAGCTGGAGAAAACTCCGAGACAACACAGACCTCTAAACACCTGACAGGGAAAAGAGCTTCCACTGATTCCTGTGGGAGCTGCTGCAGAGCAGAGAGGTGATGCTGCTCACTGCCGCTGAGTGGACCGAGATAAAGACTGAGTGCTAATTCTTAGTTTTTGTGCCGGTTTAAATAAGTACAAGCGCTTTATCAAAGCCTAATCTGGACAGTCAACTGAAGGAAGCATCCTTTAAAGAGGATCTGCTTTGTAAAGACTTCCAAAACAATTTAAGTTAAAGTAAACATTATTAATCTCCATGGGGGGAGCACTACAGTATGTCCTCAGCAGCTGACCCGCCATAATTGCTTCCGAACAGCAGGCAACCTTTCTGCAGCATCTGGGGAGCGACTCCAGATCTGAGGCTCTCGTCTAGTCAAAGCAAATGTCAGGACAATGTCGATATCCGCCTCCTTCTACTTTTATAGTGTGCTTCTCCGGAACAAATCCGCACAATATATGATTTTATCTCTATAATTGGTCATTTATAAAAATGAAATTGATACATTACCCTTTAAATGTAGATTTATATCACAGCGTATCTCTCTACAACCACTTCGCCGCGGGCTTAATTTTGGTCATATTTCCCTTTATGAGCCTCTTAAAGTTTCTTTCTTGCACATTGACTATTTTCAGAATATCTATTTGCGAATGAAGAATGAACAGCTGAAGTGAATAACTGCATTCAATATTTATGATGGAGGTTTTAGGCAGTGAAAGTACAGTGAGGATGCTTTAAATATTGCTTTTTATTCAGTTGTTAGCTTCATACAAAGGGGAGAAAACAGAAAAAAGGCAAATAAACTAAAACGAGAGATGTTTTAGTCATTTTGGACAAGTATTGAATCCTTTAGGACAACGCTGGAGTCATTTTAGACAACCTGGACAGGTTTTAAGTTCTTTTGGACCATTTTTGAGATGTTTCAATCAAGTTCTTATCATTTTAGACAAACGTTGAGTCATTGTGGACAAATCTGAAGCCATTCTAGACCATTTCAACATCAGTTTGGGCCGGTTTCAAGGTAATCTGAACCAGTTTTGAGTAATTTTGGACAATTATTGAATCATTTAGGACAATTCCATGATTTCCAGCAACCATCACTCCTGTGTTCTAATGCTACATTGTGTTAGCTAATCATGTTGAAAGGCTCATTGATGATTAAAAAACACTTGTGCAGTTATGTTAGAACATGATGAAAGTGGGAGTTTTACTGGAAAACATGAAATATTCTGGGTGACCCCAAACTTTTGAACAGTAGTGTGTCTGAAATCAGTTTTTTTTGGAAGTACTTGGTGCCTATGTTGTTTAACCCTCCTGTTGTCCTCATTTACAGGCACCAAAAAATATTGTTTCCTTGTCTGAAAAAAATCCAAAAATTCAGCAAAAAAATGTCCTAAATTTCTGAAAATTTGCAAAACCTTCAGGAAGAAAATTCCAGTAATTTCTTAAAAGTTTCCTTTAAAAGTTTTATTTTAAAAAATCCCCCAAATCTGGCAAGAAAATTCTTGTAAATATTTTCAAAAAATGAGTAAAAATCTTCCAAAAAAGTCCTAAAAATATCTATAGTGATTACATATGTATCAGTAAAACTTCTAAGATTTTCTTTAAGAACATTCACAAAAAATTCAACCAAAATCCAGCGAATTTCACTGGATTTTGGTTGATTTTTTTTGTGAATGTTCTTAAACATTTTTAACATTTCTTTTTTCTACCAAAAAATGTTCAAAGATTTCCCAAAAACTTTGAAAATGTGGACATCAGAAGTTTCACTGTGAAAATATATTTTTTTCCCCATTTTCAAACTTTAAACCGGGTCAATTTTGACCTGCAGGACGACATGACGGTTAAGGTAGTTATAGTTTTTGAAATTCCAGTCTCAAAGCATGCATTTGGAAAAATGTCCATCGCTGTTTCATAGTTATGATCAGTCCTGTACTGTAGCTCTCCACATGGTCCTACATGCTGCGCAGTGATTAAATCGAGTCATGAGAGAGTCTCAGTCTCAAAGAGCTTATTAATTAACTCTTCAAGCTTTAACCCTGGGAGACGCATTAAAGCAAATATGCTGCGTGCAAAAAAACTGCCCATTTTATGTATGCGATAAAAGAACAGTGAAGGGGAACATCCCACAAATAGCCGCGATAAATCAAATTGTCCAACTATTAAATAGAAGCCAAATGATTCTGTGCATCTCAACAACTTCTAGTATTTACACAATTTACTGCAGTTTATGTTCCAGCAGAAACTAATAATGTCTCATCATAACGGATAATGCCATGCTAATGCCACACGTAATTACACGGCAGCCAGCTGTGCGCTCACACACACACACACACACACACACACACACACACACACACACACACACACACACACACACACACACACACACACACTCACACATATATATTTACATGCTCAACTATATGTGCGTGTGATTTTATAGAAGGTACTAGACGTTTTATAGGAGGTAAAAGACCAGAATGTTTTAGCGTCACAGATGCACATGGTGTGTAAACATTACTGACATGGCAGATTCAAGCGTGACATTCTCCAGTAATGATCACATTAACACACCTTACTCCTATAAAACTCAACACTTTCACAGAATCAAGAGGAGGAAAGAGAACGAGGAGGAGGAGAGGATAAAGTTTATAGCGAGGTGATGAGAGAGGGAGGAACAAGCACAGCAGCAGGACAAACTGTGCATTTAACTGTGTTGTTCATTTCAGTTTTTCATGTGTACGGATCACCTAGGGCAGAGGTGTCAAACATGGGGCCCGCGGGCCAAAAGCGGCCCTCCAGAGGGTCCATTCTGACCCGCAGGACGAATCTATAAAGTAAAAATTGCAGAGAGGACATTTACTGTAAACTTGTAAAACTTAAAAAAAATGTAAAATAATTCCTAGACCGTGACAAGTTGTTTTGATCATAAAGTAAAATACTAGATTCCTCATTGTTCTTGTCATTTTGTGTCTCATTTTTGTAATATTTTGTCAAGTTTTTGTGATTTTGTTTCCTTTTTGTAATATTTAGTTTTTTGTTGTTTTTTGTCTAACTTTTGTCGTTTTGTTTCTCATTTGCATCATTTTGTGTTTCCTTTTTGTCTTACTTGTGTTTTTTTGTCTCGCTTGTGTTGGCCGTCTATTTCTTTGTTGTTGTTTTTTTGGTCATTTTTCATCATGTCATTTGTGTAATTTTTTTGTCGCTTTGTAACTTTTTTATCAATTTGTCTTTACTCTTTTTTGTTTTGTTTTGTGTTGTTTGTCTCATTTGTCTTGTTTTTGTTCTTTTTTTCGTCCTTTTTTGTCTGACTTTTAATCATAAAGTAAAATACTACATCATTCAGTCCCAGATACTTCTAACTAAAAGTTGTGCTCCTTTGTAGACACTCTGTGATCTGGAAGTTGGAATGTGTAAATGATAAACTGAGGCATAATATTGTTGAAATTTAACTTATTTATCTCTAGAAATTTCAGGTTGTTGAGAATGTTTTGTAGAAAAATAGTTTCTTAAATGTGAACATTTTCAGAATGCATTTTTTGGCACTAAAACAAAGGAAACATGAGGAGTTGTGGTTATTTATAGGTTCTTATGCTGTGATTTTACTAGTCTGGCCTACTGGAGATCAAACTGGGCTGAATGTGGAACCTGAACTAAGAGGGTTTTCTCTGATGATTTATAAAACTACCTCTGTAACGCCCTGAATGGACGCAATCACAAAAGCAATTTCTTAAATGTAAAGTAAAATAATCTGTCATCTGTCAGTTCCTCACAGATCTGATGTGAATAATCCTACTGTTTGATTATTACCCTGACATTCAGAGAGGTTCTCTGAATGTTTCTTGTACTGGAGTTAAACACTTCAGCTTGTTAATTAGAACGATTCAACAACGGCAGGTAAAGATAGAGACATCTGAGAGCTGATATTAATATCTGCTTAGCGTGTATTTCCTGTTTTCATGCGGCGTCTACAAAATCATGTTTGCCGTTGAAGGTCTGACTCAGTTAACTCTGAAGTAGAGCAAAAGATCATAACAGGCTGATTTATGCTTGGAAAAGGTCATCAGTAACTGGTAATGACTTTTTCAAGTAGTTGTCAAGTGCTGGGTCACCGGCTGACCATATGTCATGAAAACTATGAGCCAATTTAGCGGCAGTTAGCAGAAAACAATTCTTCTGTCCATCTGGCTGTGAGACCACCTCCCTGATGTGTTTTCAGAAATGTCACGGACCATAATCATATCTTGGAACCAGATTAATTATCTACAAACAGAAGGCAGCGCTCATGCAGCCACAATCACACTTTTTTTCATGCTCAACAACTCGGCGACAACAGATGAGCAAGATACCCGCAAAAAAGAACCGAGTCTTGGCCGCGGTCGCTGAAAAACTCCATTAGCTGAGGAGGAAAATAAATGCAATCTGTGTGAGGATGGAACACACACACCCAAGTTTAACAAACTATTCAGCCTCAGAGTGGAAATGAGGACATACAGCTCGAGAGACTGATAGAATATTCCTAGTGTAGGTGTTTCAGAGTGAACACCTGAGCAATTAGGTGAACAACTGCATAAAAAGGCATTTGGAAAATTGTCATTTCCTAATGCTTACGAACATTTAAACGCTCCAGTGATCATTTTTCGTCTAAATCAGAATCAGGCTGTATTTACAGAAGATTGCATCTGTTTTTAAAAGCACATTCTTGGCGTTACATGGATTATTTTATTGACTGTAAATCACAAAAACATTGTTATAGTCATGTCGGCTTCATATTTGGTGTATTTCACATTCCGCTCACTGACAAAGCAGGCCAGATAAATCACATGGAAGAGCCAAATACAGAGATTTCTCTGTCAACTTAGTAATTCATGCACATGGAAGTTCAGTGCCACACCACCAGCATGAGGATCATTACTCTCTAATATACTAAACACCATCTTCAATCCGACTGATGTTTTTATAAAGTGGTGAATACTGACTGAGTTGACTGTGTGTAAAATCTGGGGTCATAGTTTTTGAGTTAAAAATTCGTAAGATGGGTTGGATCACATTGATTTTTGTGTTTTTTTCTTGTTTGAAGTGAAACAACACGAAAAAGAATGTAGCTGGAGCTCTATAAAGCTCGTTGGTTGAGGTTTTATAACTGGTGGAATATCAGCGGAGACGGAAACATTGACATTTTTTGACCAAATTTGCACCATCATATAACTGGTTTGTATTATTCTATCAAAGTAGGGTTGTATCATTGAATGCATATGTGAATGAGCCGATAAAACTTCAAGACTCTAGCTACATTATTTCTCAAATTATGGCACTTCAAACATTGTTCCACAGGTGGTGCAAGTAAAACAATGCAAAAATTGACTGCTCTTTACACACCTGTGACGAAAATGTTACAAATTTCACTTAATTATATACGTATGCACAGAGAAAAAGACAAACATGAGATGTAGAGGTATGATTTTTTTAAAAATTGTAACCGATGAACTATGTTTAAAAAAGAAAACAATATAAATTTTAAAGCAGCACTGACCGATGTTCTGCACATGGGAGCAGCAAAAGAAGCTTAAAAACAACAAAAACATAACTTCTAACAATGATTTTAGCAAACAACAGCTAACACAGATGAACCTGATTCAAATATTCACTCTGCTTTTAGCTCTGTTTTGGTCACAACCAACTCCACAACATCCACACTCATCTGTCCTCAGTGGAAGCTTTGGCTTGAAACAAAAAACCAAGAACAATATTTTTATATTGAATGTTGTTGAATGTGCTGTTCTGTATGTTTGTGTTCTTGCATTGTGCTAAATAAGCTGATCCGTCGGCTTTAAAAGGTTCAGGTTTAGAACAAAGGTTAGCTGCTGGGTCTCGTCCAGATTTGAAATGAAGATGAGGTTGTAAACGGTCACAGGGTTTAAGGATCAGACTAATTCCTGGGTAGGTCTTCTGTGGGTCAGACAAGGGAGAATCTGGGGTGTCAATGAAATCACAAAGTGAGGGATAACCTCCTTAAACAGTATTCATTTTTGACAGTTTGGTCAACATTTGTGCAATACTTCTGTCACTGAAATAGGAAATGCTCTTTAAAGATACATTTTTACATTTAATTTTTTGCACAAAGTTACTTTTTTGATTTTTAATACAATCCTTTAAATGTTTCTCCTTATGGTTAAAACTTTTTACAAATTTCATTTAATTATATAGGTATGCACAGGGGAAAAAAAGACAAATACGAGATGGTGAGGTGCGAAAAAAAAGAAAATGGTAAATTGAGGTGGAATGACCAATGAAGTATTTTTTAATACAGCGAGCCTGCAATTAAAATGACATCGGCTGCTTGTGAGCGTGAAAGAGACAGAAAGCGACAGTGACAGGGCTGCTTAGGGAGGCTGACGGCTGCAGAAAAGCAACTGGAGCTGAACCGAGAGCTGCTGCAGTCTGTAGGATGCGTAGCTGCAAGGGGTAAAATCAACAGTTGCTTTCATTGCCTTCTTTCTCGCTCCGGTGCCATTCAAGCCTTTTAGAGGGAGACAAGCTGACTGACTGCTCAAAAGGAAAAGCGAGCGTCGACACGCAGAACCGCATCCGAAGACGAACCTGCAGAAACGGATCCGCATCGACTGCGAGGCGATGATCGCACCGAGGTTAATGCGGCAGGAACATTCTCTGCTGGACCTCCTTGATTAAATCGGAGATCTTGTCATCCCATCTAAGTGTTCTTCAAACAGCAGGCTCCCTGTGTATCCGGCCGAGTCCGCTGAGCTCACAGTGGCAGCATGGATTAATTGAGGAGGCCAGCTTGTGGATTCATAACACCCAACACGGCTCTTCACTGTGTTTGCAGAGGAAAGGTCAGGGCTGTTGTTGGCAAGCCGAGGCGGCGGTCTCACAAGTTCTTTCTGGTAGACCGACTCAGTGTCTGTAATCTAAAAAGTTTGTTGTCTGGAAACTTGAGCAGCTAGTATCCGAAAGGTCCCTAGGCAAGGCAAGTTTACCGCC
This sequence comes from Amphiprion ocellaris, assembly GCF_022539595.1. Taxonomy (NCBI): domain Eukaryota; kingdom Metazoa; phylum Chordata; class Actinopteri; family Pomacentridae; genus Amphiprion; species Amphiprion ocellaris. The sequence continues at coordinate 3,415,690 of NC_072782.1, forward strand.
GTACGTTTCATTTTCCATAACCACAGCTCACTCTTTATGGGTCAGTGGGTGTTTGTTATGCTGTATTTTCCAAGAGCCTATACAGTGACTAGGAGCTGCTCATGTGAATGTGCAGCGACTTCACTTCAGAATAATGAAACTGAGGCCGTTACTTGTTAGAGTTGTAAAAAAAAAAACAATAAAAAAGTAAAAAATTTTGCTGAACATGTCAGTACGAATTGGATTTAATCTTTAGAAGCCGACTTGCTAGCCAGAGCTGAAGGTCTAAATATCCAACAAATCCCCCTTTAACAGTCTTTCATATAAAATTTGTTGTCTCCAACTCCAAGTACTGGAGTGATGTAATTTCCCATTTTGTTTTCAAGGCTCCCTTAGGAGCCACATAAAGCTTTATAAATCTGTCTTCACATTCTGAGTAGATTTCCAGCTTTGGCGTCTTTTAAAACAGCACCATTACACTGATAGAAAGTATACAGATGGAATGTTTTCTAAATCTCTCCGCCGCATTCAGTGGTGTTGTTGCTGTACCACCTGCCAAAATATACTGCTAAGCACCTTCAGAACGGGTTGTCAGGGAAGGTTTTTAGTTTTTTGTAGCTACTCACCATCAGACCACCTCATGGCGTCGTCCAGCTGTGGCGGCAGCCCCTTCCACAGCGTGCTGTCTTTAGGGTAGCCCAGGTCCATTCGTCTCTGGTGGTCGTCGTAGCGCCAGTAGTGGTTGTCCTTGAAGAAGTAGGTTTTGTCGTTGTGAAGCCAGACGAAGGCTGCATCCACTCCTTCCATCGGTAGACCGAAGTCACTGATTGGACGTGGGTAACCCTCCTCCACATTATTGTCTTTAAATACCCAATATTTTAGACCTGAAGGGTGAAAACAGAGAAAAGCACTCAGAGAGCGCAGTACTCCTCCAAGGCTGCTCATTCCCCCATATGGCGTTATTACAGCATATTTTTGTAGAAATGCAGCATTTTTTTTATTAGTATTGATGATCAGAAATCACGGCAACATAGAATGTGTCGATTTAACATAGATGTACCCACAAACAAAATGACCTTTCGCTCAACACAGGTGTGTGTTCTGCATGTGTATGTTATGTACGGATACTGAATCATGTGACCTAAATATGTAGCAGATGGCAGGAATTGATGGGACTCAGAAACACCCCCACAATTTAATCAGTTGTTCCTTGGATCACGTCCGACGGATAACTCCTGGTAAGTCCTCAGTGGTGGATTTGTAGTAGGATCACAATCATGTGATCATCAGCAGGCAGCTGACGTATTGTTCACTTGTTGTCATGGTTACAGTGACGCTGTGCTGCTATCTCGCAATGATACCAAAATCTTTAACAAATCTCCACATTTGTCCAAAATGGTTAGAAATTTGTCAACAACTTGCCCAAAATACTCTCTTTTCCTGTTCACAATCTGTCCAAAATGAGTTAAACATCTAGGATGGCTTAGAAGGGTTCCAAATATGACTAAAAACAAAAAAAACACGTCCAAAATGACCCAAATTTGACCTCATAAAATAAGTGTGCTCTCAAAATGTTGTTAAATTTGTCAAAAATGACCCGAAATATGTGCAAAATGACTAGAAATTACTCAAATTTGGAAAAGAGCTTGCTAAAAAAAATCCTCTTTTACTGTCCAAAACCTGTCCAAAATGAGTTAATTGTCTAGGATGGCTTAGAAGGGATAAAAGCATTACTAAAACGGATCCAAAGTGACTTTAAAATGTCTTCAAACTATAAACATTTTCTTTAAAAAATAGGAATTACTCACAGGTGCAGTTTTTTAAGAATTCGGGGTCCTCAGTGGTGGATTTGTAGTAGAATCACAATCGTGATTGTGTAGTGTTCACTTGTTGTCATGGTTACAGTGACGCCGTGCTGCTATCCCGCAATGATACAGAAATCTTTAATAAATCCATGTATCCAGACTACAAGATGCATCGCGGCCAAAATCTAATCACTTGGTCCTTGTGTCATTTCTGACCTTCCCTGAAAATTTCATCCAAATCCGTTGCTAACAGACGGATTCACACACGGTGATCACCACTAACTATTAAAGGAAAGGAACACCTTTATAGTTTGTAATGTATCCACTCATTTTTAACAAACAGCGATGCATTCTCAATCCCAAGGCACCAATTCCAACTATTTTGTCAAAGTCATCTAAGAAAATCGGCCCAAGACGTCTTTTGCTTTTGGTGATGGTTCCAATAATTATGTAACGCCAATACATATATACTAGTTTGTCCAGTTTAAAACAGCATCTTAAGAGGGCGACTAAGGTTTGAATATCGTTCTAGACCATTATTTTTCAGTTACTTCCATTTTTCTTTTTTGTTTGGTTAAGTTTAGGCACCAAAACTACTTGGGTTAAATCATCTTTTGTGTCAAACGTCAGGTAAACTTCTAATTACCTGTAAAGGAACGATACTGACAATAGAAGTGGAGAACATTTGGCCACAGACTTATAGCATCCATTTCTGACATTTATTAATTTTGTTATGTCTATTGGACTACCTTGCACATTAAAAAATGTTGTCACTGTATGCCAAGAAGTCCTAAAAAACATGTAGTTGGTGACAAATTGGGAAGTGATATCAGTTTCCACACTAAGTCAATCAACATGTTTAGATGAAAAACAAATGTAAAGAGTAGCCTGAAATCTACTTACCTTTGAAAAATACTATTTTGTGGTCCCCTGGTCTCTCATACACAGCATCCACACTGTCCAGATTGGGAGGAAGGCCCCTCCAGAAACGATGAATCTGAGCTGGACGAAGAGACACCAGGTGCTTCTCTCGAGTTAGTCGCCAAAAGTATTTCCCTGAGACAGACAGGAACAGGACTGGTTGGGTTAGTTTCCTTAGAAAATCCTGATTGAGTCTGTTTGAAAAACTAATTAACAAGAAACTGAACCGTAGACAACACATATGTACTCAAACGTTTCTCTATTTCTGCTCTAAAATATGTTTTGAATAACAAAAGCTGTCCTGCTTTTTTAACATACTTACCAGACAGGCCAACGAGCCAAAAAGATCCATTTTAGTTCTCATAGTTTTGGGCTTAGTTGCAGTTTGTTTCCTCACTTGTGTATTTAGTTTGTCTTTGTCTTTTGTCAGTTCCTTCCTGGAGTACCTTGTCTATGTTCATGTTGTTTCCTTGTGTTTCTTACTGCTTTAGTTTGTGATTACTTCCTCCCTTGGTGTGTAAAACTTGCCTCCTGTGTCTTATGTTTGCTTCAGTGACCATCAGCTGGCATACCTGCCTGCTGTGGCCTGGATTTAGATCCTCGTTTGAATTAAAATGTAAGAGTGATAGCCTCTACAGCCGCTACAGGACTATTCTGTTTAGTCTGCAGGATGTGTAACTGTGTGTGAGCCTATGATATGACCCCTCTGAGCCACACATGACTTGGTTTTCTATTGATTCTCAGGGCTTCACTCTGTCCCGTGTCCAGTAAATGTCCTTTGACTCTTTTCTTTCTTCTCTCTTATTGTCACGGTTTATTTTCTCTTGTACAACTTCACCCAAGACTGTGCAGCAGATGTGTTCCACATTAAGCATCTTTACTCCAACATCAACCAAAATCCAAACAGGAAAACACATTTTCACTGAACAACACTGCAGCATCCTTTGAATTACCAAAGGACCGTTCACATTTTGCCAGTTTCTGACCTCTGTTTATCAGGATTGGTGCTTCAGTTTGTATTCTAGGATTTCAGATGCTCAAGCCATGTCAGGAGAAACCAGCTAATAAGCATTAGAAAATGCAAGCAAGCGGATCAGTTTATGACCCCAGGACGCTCAAATCAAGCGGAACTTTTCCAATGATTTTCAGTAAAAATTTTTAGAAGTTTCTTCTGAACTGAACTTTATCATCCAAGTGAGGTTGGCCACGTAGAAAACCACACAGTATCCAGACACAACTAAACTAGTCACGTCAAGTGGTTTAACGATTATCTGTCAGACTGACAGACTGCAGAGTCTGCAGGCTGATGGTCTGACCTCTAGTTATTTTTCAGGACTAAATGGCGAGTCCATTGGTGTGATTATCAAACAGGGAATACCAGACACATGTCCAGGAGCAGAAATCATCATGAGATTCTGTATGAAGCTACTTATTATTTTTTGTTGGATAATCACAGAGCTCAATTAAAACATGCACAACAATGACAGATGGACATTTATCTAAAAGAAATTCAGAAGGATTCCAAAGAAACACAAAACAATCACAAAAAGATGCAAAAACAACCCCAAAGGCACTCAAAACCACCCAGAAGAGACACAAAATGACCAAAGAAACACAAACCAACAAAGAGTTGCAAAACAACTCCAGATTTACTCAAAACCACCATGTTGGGACAAAAATACCCTCAAAGAGATATAAAACAACCCAAAAGGTGCTTAAAACCAACACAAAGAAACACAAAATGATAACAGAGACACAAAACAACAAAGCAATGCAAAAACAACCCCAAAGATGCGTAAAACCACCTCAAAATGACACAAAACAACCTCAAATTCACTCAGAACCCATATTATATATAGGACACAAAAATACCTCAGAGAGATACAGAATAACCCCAAAGACACAAAACAACCCCAAAGATGCTCAAAAGCACACCAAAGAGGCACAAAATGACTAAAGAGACACAATACAACAAGGAAATGCAAAACAACTACAAAGAGATGCCAAAACAACCCCAAAATGCTCAAAACCATCCCACAGAGACACAAAACAACCAAAGAAGCACAAAACAACCGAAAGTACACTCAAAACTACCATGATGGAACAAAATGCCCTCAAAGAGACATAGAATGACCCCAAAACAACCCCAAAGATGCTCAAAAGCAACCCAGCAAGACAAAAAACGACACAGAGAAACAAAACAACCAAAGAAACAACACCAAAGATGCCCCAGATCCAAATATCTCTGATTTGGTCTCTCAGGAAGTTTACTGAGTACCTTCTAAACCATTCTATTCAATGAGTATTCAGAACAATTCTTATTAGTATTCCTATTACTATTGAACAGTTTCCTCTGTTTTCATACTAATTCATTCTGCATTGACATTACAAGCTTACATTTACTGCTTAAGTTAAGTCATCAGTTGTGAACAGTTAGAAATAAATGTACATAAATTTGAGTCGGCTCTGTTTGTGTTTGCTTGATTGCAGTTTGCATTGTGACTATTGTTAGCACTATACAACACCATCAAAATCATCATGAAGTACATATGTGTGCCCTTGCAGGTTTAAATACCTTTGAAGAAGAAGGCCTCCCCTCGTATTTGGGCCACGGCATCGAACTGACTGGTGCATCTGTCCGGGGCATCTCGCGCCAGCCTGAGAGAGATGGATGAGACGAGAGGAAAGTTGGAGGAAGGACGAAAGAAAAGTTACAGAACCGAGAAAGAGGAATGAAGACAGAAGTGTGAAAAGTTGCGCTTTTCCGAAGAACAAAGACATTACATTCAAAATCATATTGTGAGCACAGTGTCCTATCTCATTCTTCCATAAAACAAAAAACAGCCACTAAGACACAGAGTTCATAACAACAGACCCTGTTTCAGACATTTGCATACAGAAAACAGCAGCTCTGCTATAATTGCACTCACCTACTGAGCGACTCTGCATGTGTGCATGCACGCACATGTGTTTCCTTCAGTTAAATAGGCTAAACATTAGGTGAAACGCTGCCACGCTGACACGGAAAGGTCTTCCAGTGCATTTATCCCCAAGGCTAATAAGTGAATTAAAGCTTTGACGTGGCCGGCCTGCCAATGATGAAGCCATTAGCACCACAGGCCTCCCACTGTGAGTGGGAGGCCGAGAGCTCTCGTGTTATCAACAAAGATCTCTATTCAGCGCTCCATTAACAAGACACTGCTGCCTAGTGGTCAGCATTTGTGACCCCTGTCAACCATTATCTTGCTTTTTCCACACATAACGACCAGACGGAGGTGGAGAAAAAATGAGTAATGACGACGGCGAAAGGCTGAACCTAGTGATGGTAAGTGGGTTTTATACGCCTGTTTGGTGTTAAATTGCTGCATAGTCTTTCTCTGAAAGTGTGTGCAAGCGTGGAGGTCAGGAAATGTTGGAGTTTGGAGCCGAATCTGAAAACTCCCTCAGCAATCTGCCCTGTTTTCATGCCATTAATCCAAAGGGTGACCAGGACAAGGGCGGGTACTTTGTTTCACTATTGTGGTGGGGACAATAAACAGAACAAAGTAACCCCTTAAAGAGACACCAAAAATGCTGCCAAAACTGCTGTTCCATTAAATATATACACAGGAAACTTTAATTACCACTATATATAATGGATAATTGATCGGTAAATGAATATTGCCATGGCGTAATGACACCATTAGGGAAGCCTTTATGAAGATTTTACTGAAAGGCCTTTGATATCACTTGGGTCCTTCTACTTACTTGGCGTTTCGGCGCATTGAAACATTACTAGGTGTCTGTTTTTCTTCTCTCTGGCCAGTGGACAAATGGATGCACGCAGCATGCAGATTATTTACAGTGCAGCAGAGGAGCAAGATCCATTAACTGAACCAAAGCTAATATATGCCAAATTAGATTTAGTTTTCCCGAAAAAAACAGCTGCTCTCTAATGTTTTTGTGGTCAACGCGTAGGTCCAGAACACCAGGAAGCCCGCCAGAAACTCACTTAATATTTTAACATAGTGTTTGTTGTAATTAGGTTGTTTTTATGAATTAAGTCTTCATTTGTTTCCAAGGTTATAGATTAAATTGAATAATGGCAGCCATTTTACATGCAGTAAGCAAAAGGAATATACTACCCAATTATGTAGGGTAAGATAATCTTAAATATTACATTAGAATAGAATTATTACTGGTTCATCGATAAAAGCTGAAGTATTTTGGGAATTTATTTATTTATTTATTTTTAATTTGTCTGCATTTATTCTCATTGTTTAACTCCACAAAAGAGGTGTCAACATTTTATGAGATTGATGCATATTTTAGTCTTGCAGCCAAATATTTTAATATTTAGTGCATGTGTGTGACCATCACCAGCCCTCCCTGAAAGCTAAGCAGACATTCTTTATTAGAATTCCCTATTATGAGCCAGGGAGGGCAGTGCGACACCTCAGTGATGTGTGGGGGAAACAAAGACTGGACAGGACGAACAGGACGAACAGGATGAACAGGGATAGAAACTAACAGGTGGTGCTATTGTAATTAAAGATTGTAAGGTGGTGTGTTATTCCCAGCTACTAACTGCCCATCAATAAAACAAAACAAAATAAGTTCAATAAATAAATAAATAAACAGTATTAGACACCATAATTGTGGATGTCTTGACAGAATAGAATAGAATAGGCCAGAAGAGGATAGTAGTGAATGAGAGAATGAGTTTAGTGTCGAGGCTCTGGAGATTCTCAGCACATTCTGGTGGGTCCCATCATTTGTCAACAATGGGACTCGGCAGTAGCTGGCGAGTCTTGATCAAACATGCAAGTGTGAAGGACCCCGAAGCCCAGAACAGCAATCACAGCAACCCTAACCTGGGCACCAAAGAATATTGTTTCCTTGTCTGAAAAAAATCCAAAACTTCAGCAAAAAAATTCCCCAGATTTCAGAAAATTTGCAAAACCTTCAGGAAGAAAATTCCAATAATTCCTTAAAAGTTTCCCTTTAAAGTTTTTTTTTTAAATCCCCCAAATTTGGCAAGAAAATTCCACTTCAAAAAAAATTCTAAAAATATCTAAAGTGATTCCATATATATCAGTAAACCTGCTAATATTTTCTTTTCCTTAAAGAAACATTTTTAACATTTCTTTTTTTCCACCAAAAAATGTTCAAAAATTTCCCAAAAATGTTGAAAATGTGGACATCAGAAGTTTCACTGTGAAAATATTTTTTTTTTCACCTTTTCAAACTTTAAACCTGGTCAATCTGACCTGCAGGACGACACAAGGGTTAAATAAATCAATGCAGAGGTTGTGGGTGGAAATCAACCTTTTTCAAATATGCAAATCATGCATATAGTGTGTTTTTTCCTCAGGTCGGTGATGTTGAGTTTACAGTCACAGAGAAACCCAAAAATATTCACATTTAAGAAGCTGGAATCTCAGAACTTTGACCTTTTTTCTTCAAAACTGTCAAAATAGTTGGCAGTGATGTTAACAGTTGCAAATAAACACAAAGAGGTTGTTGTTTAGTTCACTAACAGTCAAAACGTACGCTGTGCATTTCCACCCTGTCGATACCAGAAATAGAAAAGCAGAAGTGGCTAAAATTATTAGTATTCCTCCACCGTAAAACCACAATTTTCACTGAAACGAATCAAAACTGAAAATAGTAATTGCCGTCCACTATTCTCCATCCCACATTTAACAAACAGGCACTTTGCTTTTGATTTTTATTGGAACATATTATTTAACATAATAACAAATGAAAATGGCAGGTGCAGAAATACTGGGACCCTTAGCTTAATGTTTTGGAGTGTACCTTTCTGAGGCAAACGCTGCAATCAGGGGCTTTTTGAAGCTCCTAATGAGGTTTCTCAACTCGTGCTTTGCCCCCCAGTCTCTATATTTACTGGGTGTCTTCAGAGTTTCACTTCTTTCCATAGATGTTCAATCAGAGCAGGGGTGTCAAACATGCGGCCTGCGGGCCAAAAGTGGTCCTCCAGAGGGTCCAATCCGGCCCTCAAAGTGTAAAAATTTCAGAGAAGACATGAACTGCAGATTGTAAATTAGTAAAACTACAAATTTAAAATAATTTCTAGACCATGACAAGTTGTTTGGATCATAAAGTCAAATATCATTGTTTTGTGTCTCATTTTTGTAATATTTTGTCTTGTTTTGTTGTGTTTTTGTCTGACTTTTGTCGTTTGTCTCATGTTTTTGTTGTTTCGTTTCTCGTTTTTGTCGTTCTGTTGTTTTCCTTTTTGTCTCGCTTATGTTTTTTGTTTTATTTTTTCATTTTTGCTTTATTTGTTGTTTTGTGTGTCGTTTGTGCTGTTTTGTGTTTTTTTTGTCTGTTGTTTGTCTACTGTTTTGTCATTTTGTTTCTTGCTTTTGCCATTTGTGGTCTCGTTTGTGTCACTTGTGTAATTTTTTCTCTCGTTTTTGTCATTTGTCCAATTTTTTGTCTCTTTTTTATTTTGTTTTGTATCATGTCTCATTTTTTGTCATTTTTTTGTCTCGTTTTTGTCATTTTGAGTCTCATTTTTGTAATATTTTGTCCTGTTTTTGTTGTTTTTTGTCTGACTTTTGTCGTTTTGATCATAAAGTAAAATACTACATAATTCATTTCCAGATGACTAAATATTGTGTTCCTTTGTAGACACTCTGTGATCTGGAAGTTGTAATGTGGAAATGATTAACAGAGGCATAAAATTTTTGAAATTGAATTTATTTTTCTTTATAAAGATTGTTTAGAATATTTTGTAAAAAGATAATTCCTTAAATGTGAACATTTTCAGAATGTACATTTTCGCACTAAAACAAAGGAACCATTAGGAGTTGTGGTTATTTATAGGTTATTATGCTGTGATTTTACTGGTCCGGTCCACTGGAGATCAAACTGGGCTGAATATGGAACCTGAACTAGAATGAGTTGGACAGCCCTGAATTAGATTAAGATTAGGGCTTAAAGCAGATCAGTGTTTTCTTCTCATCCATTCTCGGTGCTTTTAGTTGCATTTTCATTCGAATAGAGACATAGTTGGGTCTTGATGTTGGAGGTCTGTCTCCGTCTTGAAGTTTTTCTTGCTTCTTTCTCTACCATTACAACTATCCTTCAGTTCAGTCTGAGGTCAGCGTTCCTCTCGTGTCCATGTAGAGGGAGTTTGGCTGTGGGCCCAAGGAACTTAAACGCCCTAATCGTATTAGTAGATACGGTCACAAGAAACTAAAAGCTGCAGAGAGACGATCTCGTGGCCTTTACCTTGACAATACTCTGTAATTATTTTACTTACCTCTTCAGACAACTCTATTCTTTGCTGTCTTTGTCCATGTGCAGTGCACAGTGATACAAAAACTGACAAAAAAGACCACTTTTCTTAATAGCAACACAATACATGAATAGTTGTAAGATTGATCCTCAGACCATTCTGCAGAAAAAAAAATCACTGCAATCTACATATAAATCACTTCAAATCACTATAAATTACTTCTAAACCAGGGCTGTCAAAGTCATTGTAGTTCAGGTTCCACATTCAGCCCAATCTGATCTCCAGTGGACCGAACCAGTAAAATCACAGCATAATAACCTATAAATAACCACAACTCCACATTTTTCCTTTGTTTCAGTGCAAAAAAAAGCATTCTGAAAATGTTCACATTTAATGAATTGAAAGATAAAATATTTTACTTTATGATTAAAATGACAAAAGTCAGACTAACAACAAAAACAAGACAAAATATTACAAAAATGGGAGGCAAAATGACAAGAACAAGACACAAAACAACAAAAAATGAGACCAACGACATGAAACAAAACAAAAAAGTGACAAAAATTAGACAAAAAAAGCTACAAAGCGACAAAAAATGGACAAATGACAAAACGAGAGAAAAAACTACACAAACGACATAAACTAGACCACAAATGACCAAAGTGAGAAACAAAATGACAAAGCAGTAGACAAACAAGAGAAGCGAGACAAAAAACACACAAAATGACACAAATCATACACGAAACGACAAATAAAGCAAAACACAAAATGACAAAAATAAGACAAAAAACACAAGCGAGACAAAAAGGAAACAAAACGACAAAAACATAAGACAAACGACAAAAGTCTGACAAAAAAAACAACAAAATATTACAAAAATGAGACACAAGACGACAAAAGAACAATGAACAATCTAGTATTTTACTTTTTGATCAAAACAACTTGTCATGGTCTAGAAATTATTTTAAATCTATAGTTTTACAAATTTATAATCTGCAGTTTATGTCTTCTCTGGAAATTGAATCATGTGAAATATGAGACGAAGGACTTCAGAATCCAGGTCATCACTCAAACGTCGCATGTTGTGCCGTCTGCTTAATACACACCTTGTGCAACCTGGATTAAATGGTGTACTTTTGAACAATGCAATGAAACGTTAAATTGCAGTTATTCATGGTCCTTCGAGGATGATTTTTATGCAGCCTTCCTTCCTAGACCATCCACAGAGGATAATGAGATCTGTCCTGCACTCTCAGATGAAAACCCACAATTATCCTCCTGCCCCAGTGACTATTTTTCATCAATTCTGACTCAAACGATCTTTCCTCTCATGCCACCATGAAGCCAAATGATGGGGGAATGTCCAGATGGTCATGAAATTTGTAGTCATCACGATCATACAGGATGAAAATCACTTATTGGTGGCGACCCGCCGACCTTCAGCAGAAGCTCATTGCCTCAATATCTGAGTGGCTTCATAGTCGTGAGATGAAGAGCCGGAGGTGATTTCATGACAGTAGCAGCCTCCTACCAGGCATACATACACTACAGGAGACGTTTCTGCCTTTTCAAAAGCATTTTCAGCTTGATAAAATAGAAATTATGATTTGGTGAGGAGATATATTCACAGCAGAAATACATCCAATAGCAAGTATGCAGATGAGTTGACAGTAAATAGCTGAAACAAACATAAGCAGCAAACATGGAGAACTAAAAGTAGCAGATAAATAGTTAAAAATGTCAGTTTAAGAACAAGAAGTGATCAAAAATCGAGCTCATTTCACTCCAGGTGGTGTTACTGTAAATGAAAAGTGACCTAAAAAGTGATGTTTTATACACTTCAATCAATTAAAATGATCAAACAAGCAGGTTATGAGCATAAAGGAATTGAACTGGCAGGTTTTATGAATGTATGTTTAACCCTCCTTTTGTCCTCATTTATGGGCACCAAAAAATATTGTTTCCTCATCTGAAAAAAATCCAAAAATTCTGCAAAAAAATTCCCCAAATTTCTGAAAATTTGCAAAACCTTCGGGAAGAAAATTCCAATAATTTCTTAAAAGTTTCCCTCAAAAGCTATATTTAAAAAAAAAAAAAAAATCCCTCAAATTTGGCAAAAAAATTCTTGTAAATATTTTCAAAAAATGAATAAAAATCTTCCAAAAAAATCCTAAAAATATATAAAATGATTCCATATATATCATTAAAACTTCTAATATTTTCTTAAGAACATTCACATAAAAATCAACCACAATCCAGCGAATTTTGCTGGATTGTGGTTGATTTTTATGTGAATGTTCTTAAGAAACATTTTTAACATTTCTTTTTTGCACCAAAAAATGTTCAAAGATTTCCCAAAAATGTTGACAATGTGGACATCAGAAGTTTCACTATGAAAACATTTTTTTTCCCACATTTTCAAACTATAAAACAGGTAATTTTTCATCCGCAGGACGACACGAGGGTTAAATAAAAAGGCTGGGAACCCGTGTCCTACAGGCACCAAACTGCAGCATTTAGTGGCTCCAAAAGAGTCATTTTACTTTTGCCTTTCTGTGTTCATCTATAGGGAACATTTAGTGCTCCTTCTGCTTCCTCATATTTACCAAGTTAGTGGACACAAAGACCTGTGGGAGCCTTTAGAAGAATGAACCATTATTATGTGTGTTTGAAAAGGTCAGAGAAGGAGGAAGACAGTGAACGTGGATTATTATTCATGAAGAGGTTGAAGTGGATCATTTGTGTGTTTGACTATCTTTGGCATTAAACAGAAAAGCGCACCAGACGTCCTACTTACAGGAGTGTGGATCTGTTCTCTGGAAGGTCCAGCAGGACGGGAGGTTCGGCTGTCTGGGAGGGGTTTCCTGGTTGGTTTGTGTGGGACACTGAGTCTCTAACCCCTGGGGAGGATAAATATGATTAGAATTCACATGAGTATACAAAAGACAAGACGTTTACCCTCTTAGAACCAGACGGTTGTCACATTTTTACTCGCTGTGGCCTCACTTTACACTTTAACCCTCGTGTCGTCCTGTGGGTCAAATTGATCCAGTTTAAAGTTTGAAAATGTGGAAAAAAATATATTTTCACAGTGAAACTTCTGATGTCCACATTTTAAACATTTTTGGGAAATCTTTGAACATTTTTTGATGGAAAAAAAGAAATGTTAAAAATGTTCTTAAAGAAAATATTAGAAGTTTTACTGATATATATGGAATCACTTTTGGATTTTTTGGAAGATTTTTACTCATTTTTTGAAAATATTTAAAACAATTTTCTTGCCAAATTTTGGGATTAAAAAAAAAACTTTTAAGGGAAACTTTGAAGGAATTATTGAAATTTTCTTCCTGAAGGTTTTGCAAGTTTTCAGAAATTTGGGGGATTTTTTTTGCAGAATTTTTAGATTTTTTTCAGACAAGGAAACTATATTCTTTGATGCCTGTAAATGAAGACAACAGGAGGATTAATACAGTTCTGCACCTCTATGAAAACATTTATTTTTTAAACATTTTTGTTTGAGAAAAAATGTTAAAATAAGATGTAAAAGAAATGATTCTGATGAACTATTCACAATTTCAAGCTTAGATTTGGTGAAGTTTTCTGACAGAATAGTTACGTCGCATATGAACAGTTCAAAGACTGTCAGGAAATTGAAAAACCTTACATGTGTTCTGTTTTGTCCTGTACTTTTTGCACTGTATCATCAAGTAGCAACTACCATTTTGCACTACTGTGTTTATGTATTCCTTTCTAGCTTGTAAATATCAGTATATATTGTGTCATATTCATTTTTATTTCTACTATTTTTCCCTGTTCTTCTTTCTATACTTTCTTTATTTCTATTATTGTCTTTCCATATTCCTAAGGTGACACCGACAGCCAAAATCAAATTCCTTGTATGTTGTATACGTACTTGTCCATTAAAGCTGATTCTGATTCTGATTTTTACAGTGTCTAACCCTGATAAATGGTGCAATTTTGTCATTTATCTTCAGGATGACATGCCTTTTAAAGCTGCTAGCATGTTTTGGCACTCGGTGGGTTAATTGAACAACTCGTTTATTTTCACTCCGACTATTCAAATGAGCAGATTTGTCCTAATTTTTGTTTAACATAATTGCCAATTAAATAGTATACCACTGTGTTTGGGGCTGTTGGTGAACCTAAAACAAGCAGAGAATAATTCAAACTTACTGGTCAAGACACTGCACTGATTTTCCATTCACTTCCTCTCATTTTACATTAATGCGTACACATATTTCACTGTCCTGTCTTGTGTCAGTGCTTATCTCCAGCTCAGTTCAATTCATCTTCCTCCTCTGCAGTCCTGTGCTTCAGGGTTCTTTCCTTCCTGCTCCGTTCTCACCTTCACCATCATTAGTCTCTCCTCTGCATGCTGCTGCTCTCTATATCAGGAATGATGTGATAAGGTCATGTGCCATAAAGAGGTCCAATTAACTTTGCCCGTGTATTCATTAATCAATAACCCACAGAACTCATCACTTCTTCCCCCTCTCTGTCCTCAACACACACAGAGTGAGTGGATGCGTCTTCGTACCGTAAAGCTGCCAGACTCGGACTTTGTCTTCGTAGGGCAGGTCGTATTTCAGAGGGTCTCCCACAGGACCCTGGTAGTAGGGCCTCATGATGGACTCGATGGCCGAGGTGTGGACCAGGCCGATGGCGTGACCGAACTCATGGACTGCAACCGCAAACAGATCCATCCCATGAGTCTCTGAGGGAGACAGAGAAGTAAACCATCACAGTGACTTTATGAATGGGACTATTTAAAGCAAGAGTGTCAAATTCATCTTAGTTCAGGTTCCACATTCAGCCCAATTTGATCTCCAGTGGGCTGGACCAGTAAAATCACAGCATAGTAACCAATAATTAACCACAACTCACAATGTTTCCTTTGTTTTAGTGCAAAAATTCTGTTGTTCACATTTAAGGAATTAGCTTTTTGCAAAACATCCTAAACAACCTAAAATATTTTTAGAAAAATGAGTTCAATTTCATCAACATTCAGCCTCAGTTTATCATTTCCACATTTCAACTTCCAGATCACAGCAAAGGAACAAAGGAACACAGCATTTAGTCACAGATATCTGGAACCAACTGATATAGTATTTTACTTTATGATCAAAACGATAGAAGTCACACACACAAAAAAAAATACAAAACAACAAAAACAGGACAAAATATTACAAAAATGAGACACAAAATGACAAAATGAACAATCTAGTATTTTACTTTATGATCAAAACAACTTGTCATGGTGTAGAAATGATTTTAAATTTATAGTTTTACTAATTTACAATCTGCAGTTAATGTCTTCTCTGTAATTTTTACACTTTGAGGGCTGGATTGGACCCTCTGGAGGACCACTTTTGGCCTGCAGGCCGCATGTTTGACACCCCTGGTTTAAAGCTTACATTTGTAATAAAGCAACTTAGAGCTTGAATAAAACAGAACGAATAAAACACTCCGTCCACTATCGGAAATTACTCCTTTATTTATTTAGGAAGGAACTCAATTCAATCAAAGAACAAGCTAGAGAATTCTGCTCACGCCGCTTTTCCCTACAACTGCTGCCGTCCACTGCTGTAGTAAATTACTCCACTTGTTCAAAACTAACCGGAACCCTTTGGAGAAGTAAAAGATTTTTACTTCATGAGACAGCATTATTACCTTTTATACCTTCACTACATCACCATCTACTTTGATGGAGATCACCTTTCTGTTTAAAGCAGAGGTGTTAAACATGCGGCCCGTGGGCCAAAAGCGGCCCTCCAGAGGGTCCAATCCGGTCCTCAAAGTGTAAAAATTCCAGAGAAGACATTAACTGCAGATTGTAAATTAGTAAAACTATAAATTTAAAATAATTTCTAGACCATGACAAGTGGTTTGGATCATAAAGTAAAATACTACATCATCAGTTCCAGATATCTGTGACTAAACCTGAACTGAAGGGTTAGGGTTAGATGAGTTTGACACCCCTGGTTTAAAGTTTGTGATTTCTGTAGAACCAGTGTGGTCTCTGTTCACGTCTATCCCCTTTTTTTATGAGTGAACTCTATAGGTTGCAAGTTAAGAGGCATGACAGACAGCTCTGGTGGCTGAGTGCTGTTAGGAATGTGGTGTAGTGAGATAACTATGGTAATACTGCCTGAGCCCCTGGGCTGCCAATCATAACCGAAGTGTGGAAAGACACCTAAAGAGGCTGCAGGCTATTAAAGCACGTTTACCTGAACATTTGGCTAAAAAGAAAAGCCAAAGCTTCCAAAAACTCCTTGTCTGGCTCTGCTAAGCAGGACAAAACCTCAGGCTTGGAGATTTAGATTTGCAAAAATGTGAGTGCTAGCATGTCGAGCCAAGCTAGCTTAGAGTTCCTCGGTGGCTCGGATCAAGACTGCATTCTGTTAACCTTATGTTGGCCTCGGCTGGGGAACATCTCAGCACTGCGCTCCGTCAGAAGACAAAAGGACAACCGCACTTGTGCTTACAACACCTGGGATATTCACAGCTAAATGCCAGCTCTAATCTACTGCAGCACAAGGTGGCGAGAGGGAAAGGTGGATAAAAGGAAGCATCGAGGGACTCAGAACAAAGTAGGTACCGTGTCATCGAATTTACAGTCCATCTGAGGTTGACAGAAAAAAAACACCAGCGACCGCGGAAAAAGTCAGAGCTGAGAGATTTGGCTGGATGAACAAGATTCATTGAGTTTGACACCATGACAGAAAGAAAGAAAGACAAGAAGAAAACCTTACAGCAAACAGGCAAGAAAACATGATCTGGAAGTGATATTTCCAAATGACGGAACTATTTCCAGGGCACCACAAGATGTAAAATCCCATTCCTCTGACGCACAGCAAATGCACAATACTTTAAAGATCCCTGCTACCTGATAGCATGACAAATCCAGAATGCTACAAACACAGCTGGCAGCATTTGGTTAAAAGTTTAATAAGGATGGTGTACCAAGAGGTCGATGGAAAGAATCGCTAGCACTACTAGCCATGGGCGATCCTTTTCATCTCATGTGAATCCTTGTGGTATTGAGATCCTGCAATACCTTGTGACGCAAGACCTCTTTTATCGGAATATTATAACTGTACAATTGTTTTTTATGTTTAAAACCAGTAAAAGTGCTGGAATGAAACAACATCTGATCTCTCTGATCTCTTACATTTAATAGATGGAAAAATCAAACATGGTTTTCACTTAAAACCTCAGAAATCTATTGATTTTGAGATTGAGTTTACCATTGCGCAACTTGTGAAGGATAAGCATGCTTCGATAAAAAACCAAGCAGCTTATTATGACCTGTAAAGAACTGCTTGTTTCTCAAACCCACAGTCAACATTTGACCATTCCAAAACATAAGTGTATGAGCTACTGGTGCCTGTATCATTAAGGGAGTTCATCCAGGTTTATTTGAGTTAGTCTGACTTATTTTCAGGTTATTTTGGTTCCGTAAAGCAAATTCAACACAATCAAGCTCAGTTACTCTGTAAACGTACTGGGAAACTAAACTATGCTAACTGTCAGGCTAACTGTCAAGCTAAGCTTGAAGTGTTGCTTAACCATAGCCCCTAAAACACAGATCTGATGGGAAAGCCAACATTTTACCAACGTCTTTGGTGTGCATCCATATTGTTTGATTTGTCCAAATTCTAAAGTTTACAGAAAATCCCCTTCAATAAATAATAGGGTCATATATATATATATATATATATATATATATATATATATATATATATATATATATATATATATATATATATAAAAAACTGCTGGACTTTTTGTAACATAGTTGACTGGTATCATAGTTGACATTTTTGCTGTTTTCAGGCCTAAAATCAACATGGCTGCCTGTAACCAAACATCACATGACATTTTTAGAGAAAGATTCTTCTAAATATTATATATACAATTGAGTAAAACTGAAATTGAAAGTTATTTCTAAAGATATTGTAGTAAACCTGTTGACTACTTTATATTAAATAAGTCAGAAAGCCTTGGAGTCTGGCCAGTCTTTTCTTCAGGAGGAAATGACATCATGTGGAGCAGGTCATGTGATCTGGAATTAACACACTTCCTTGAGAGGTGTTTTTGTAATGGGGAACTTAGTGGAAAGTGATTTCTGGGACACAGATACAATTAGTTATTTTCCATATAAAATTTGATATATTGCCAGAAAGAAATATCTGTCATGATTATCTCAACTTAATAAAAAGAACACAATCCAAACATTTTTTGAATCAGCTCATTTTATTATTGTTTAGCTCATTAGAAGGTGGTTATTATTAAATTGGGACGGTTATTTAGTTGACATTTTAGTGATATCCAGTCATTTTTTATTAATAAGTGATTGTTTCCATAATAAATAATTATGGAATTTGTAAAATTTGTGGTCCTCAGTGGTGGATTTGTAGTAGGATCACAATCATGTGATCATCAGCAGGCAGCTGACGTAGTGTTCACTTGTTGTCATGGTTACAGTGATGCCGCTATCTGGTAATGATACGGAAATCTTTAACAAATCCAGACTACAAGCCGAATCACTGCCAAAATCTAATCACTTGGTCCTTGTGTTATTTCTGAGCTTCCCCACAATGATAAATGATCACATGGCATATAAACAGACATATAAACCTTGAATTATGGTCATGATCATAGATTAAACATAAAGTTAAAAATCAACGATACACTCAAATTATGTTAAGTGAAACTGGAGGCTTTTGGATGGTTAACGCCATTTTTTAAAGAATTATTTTTGTATCAATCCACTAAAGTAAAAAAGTTGCGATCAGATGTTTTTCTAACCTGAACTTTCTGACTTTTTCGTGACGGCTGTTGAACCAGTCGAGCCTCAGTGATGCTGAAATCACATAAAATCTAACCTGACTGCACTCTGAGCATTCATGTATCTTAATCCTTTAACGTTGCAGTCAGCACTAGTCACAAACAAGCTAAAATGATTGATTTTTGAAAATATTTCTTCCTTATTTTACTGCCCCAGAATTGTGTTTTTTCTCCCATTTTTAACACACTTCAAAAGCCTGCAGATCTGCACCAGTGGTATGAATGAACATGGTATGTGATCTAAAGCATCCCAACAGAATAATAGTAACTAGCATGTATAAAAACTAGATTAATATTTAACAGCAAGTCATCAACAATAAAGTTAAACATGATGCTGAATGTAGAATTTAAATTCATCTGCTTCATGTCATGAAGTACTTGACTTAGCTTGTATTCATTATTATTCCAATTAATAATATGAATAATAATAAAACGAAAACAGTAGGTACTGCTTCCTGCTGTGCATCTTGAAAATTTATTAAATTAAAAACGGTTTTATTTCCTGGCATTGTGGCGCCACGCTTTGATAATGATAATGACATCGTTATCAAAGTGAGGAAGCAAAATCCATGCTGTATCTAATCAGGTTGTGTCAAATATTTTATTATATTCTAACTTAGATGCTACTTGCATTTAAATAATCACCTTATTTTTTTATTTTTTTTTTGTTCCTGGCAGCTGTATGACCGTTTTTGTTGTTGACATGTCTTCATATGTTTCTAATGGTGAGCATCCAAGGCCAGGAAGTTCTCTGTACCGCTGCTTCTAGTCACCATGGATCAATCTGATCCCTGCTCGACCTCCTTGTTGCTCAGAAATAGTGCACACACGCAATTATCTCGACTACTTGACCCTGTATTGAATTAGCCTGATTGCATGAACCTGATGCGACCTTTACGGAACCCCTCTGGCCTTGACTGATTTGTTCTGACTTTAATGGCCACTTTTCTTAGTCCTCCTGATCGAACAGGTTCCTGGGTCTCACCTTGAGCTTAACAAAGTTGTTTTTAACGAAAACACCACACGGAGGTTAAAAATATCCGTGAGGGCTAACTGAGCAGACGCTTGAAGGTGGAGGACTTGTTGACATTACAGGCTCTCACTTTTTACAGATGCAGAAAAAGAACTGAGGCATTGACTGAGTTTTTAATTTCAGAAGCAGCCTAGAAATCTATTCTGGTGATACCTGCATCCACAGTTGACCCACATACTCTGCATTTTTCATCCACGGAGCGAGGATGCTATTACCCGTATGTAGATTATTGGAAAGTACAGTGAGGCAGTAATGATATTCTGTGCTCCAGTACAGCTCAGACCCTTAGTTGCTAAAACTCAAATAGAGAGCTGACCATGAAATCAATACTGCTGAGGAGGAATGGCCTTGAATCCTCGCAACTTTATGGAAAAAAAAGCATCTAGAGGGATGAAAATTAGAGTTTGAAATATTAATCAAAGTTTACTGAACTTCCAAGAAGTGGAAGCTAAATAGAAGTCAAATTCTTGAACTCTCATTCATAAGTTATGAAGTATGTTGAATTTGGGGAATCAAGGGTATGTGACCAAAATATGCACCGAGCGTTTCTAATTGACCTCAATCATGTCTTTGGAATCTCTGTTCCTCAATTTCCTTTTCTCATCTGGGCAGATAATTGGATAATAATATGCTGTATCCAGAGGTAACAGGTCAGGCTCTGTTTGTAAACCCAGCTCTCTCTCTCCAGTTAGGCTGTTTGCATTCAGAGACAACTTTAATTTCCATGATTTGGGGCTGCAGAAGCTAATGTAGTGCACACAAAGAGCCTTTATGTCTGCATCAGCTCCTTTTGTGAGTGTTTAGTGTGTTAAATTAGATAAGTTGGCAGCTCTGGGACAGCGATCCTTTCAGCCACTGAGCAGACTGGATGGCTGCTAAACACAACAGGAGATGTGGGACTGTCACATGAATGGGCCACATTTAATTAATACATTTCCAGCAGCAATCATCAGATGCATGCAGATGTATCTGGCTCACAACCACTGATAGGTAAAGACTGAGAAAGAAGAAAGGATGTAACCTGTTATTCTGACTAACAGACTCTGGAAATTTTCGTAGATACAGAATGCAAAAGGCTACTTTTGATATAAAATGAAGACAAAATAATGATCCTCCTAGTGCAGGGGTGTCCAACATGTGGCCTGTGGGCCAAAAGCGGTCCTCCAGAGGGTCCAATCCGGACCTCCAAGCGTAAAAGTTACAGAGAAGACATTAACTGCAGGTTGTAAATTAGTAAAACTATAAATTTAAAATAATTTCAAGACCATGACAAGTTGTTATGTTTCATAAAAAGATAGCTCCTTAAATGTGAACATTTTCAGAATTTACTTTTTTGCACTCAAACAAAGGAAACATTTGCAGTTGTGGTTATTTATAGGTTATTATTCTGTGGTTTTACTGGTCTGGCCCACTGGAGATCAAACTGGGATGAATGTGGAACCTGAACTAGAATGAGTTTGACTCCCTGCTCTAGTGAGAAAACCTGCTTCTATGGAATTTGTTTCATGCCCTCAACTTTGCCTCTCTCTCACTTTTCTCAATTTTCTTTGCAGTTGTTGCAGGCAGTTGTTCTCAATGAGTTTTAACTCCTACAATCCCTCTAAAGTACCAAACAGCAAACAGACAAAGTTAGCGGCTAGCTGGTGAACACAGCGGAACACTTAACACTTAATGAGGTGGATATTTCCCTCAGGCGTTGGTAGAGACAGCTAACAGGAGGATGAATATTGGACTTCATTTTGCCAGGTGGCCACAAACATGATTTCATATAAATGCTAATGTTCACAATATCGGATTTATCACAATAACTAAATGTTGTGCTTAACAGTCAATGCAGGTTTAGAGGTTTACTGTGGTTGGATCATCGGCTGCACTCCAATCGAACAGAACTAAAAGTCAGTCTGAATCATGAGTGCACACAGCGGGTCACTTTTTACCTCTAAAAGTGCATCTTTGGTGCAGTAAAATGAGCTGCATGTCAGGCTGAAACATCTGAATACCACACTGCTTCAGAGTTGCACAGTTAATTATTATTTGAAGCGCAATACAAAGAGAGAAATGATTTGAAATTCTATAATTAGTCAGCGCCTTGGCCTAGATGAGAGGTGTCAAACTCATTCTAGTTCAGGTTCCACATTCAGTCCAGTTTGATCTCCAGTGGACCGGACCAGTAAAACCACAGCATAATAACTTATAAATAACCACAACTCCTAACTTTTCCTTTGTTTTACTGCAAAAAAGTTCACATTTAAGGAATTATCTTTTTACAAAACACTATAAACAACCTGAAATTTCTGAAGAAAAATAAATTCAACATCTGCAGCATTCAGCCTCAGTTTATCATTTCCACATTACAACTTCCAGATCAGAGAGTGTCTACAAAGGAACACAACATTTAGTCATCTGGAACTGATGATATAGGATTTTACTTTATGATCAAAACGATAAAAGTTAGACAAAAATCTACAAAAACAAGACAAAATATTACAAAAACAAGCAGTAAAATGACAAAAGAACAATCTAGTATTTTACTTTATGATCAGAACAACTTGTCATGGTCTAGAAATTATTTTAAATTCATAGTTTTACTAATTTACAATCTGCAGTTTGTAAATTTGTAATTTTCACACTTTACAAAGTCATCCTGTGGTCCAGATTGGAACCTCTGGAGGACCGGTTTTGGCCCGCGGGCCGCATGTTTGACACCCCTGGCCTACAGGTAAAATTCCACATTGCTAGAGGATCAAAGTCCAAAGACATGGATGAAACTTTCAAAACTTTCAAGAAAAAGATCACGTGGAAATTATGCTGTCTTCAGTGAACCATTTCTGTCTAAAATCACATAAATTGTGGATACAGGAGTAAACTGGGTTGTTTTTATTGGCATTGATGGGCCATAACAAACCCCTTTAGGGTGAATAAACAAAGCGGGAGATCTAGACGTTTGGTTTACAAATAAAAACGACTGATATGTGCTATCTGATGAGCACTTTACCCTTCATCACAGAAAGTGAAGAAGAGGCCTTGAAAGCAGGAGCATCTCACAAGGTACGATGATTCAGAGCTTTTCACTCCGTAAGAGGCTTGTTTTTAACGCTTCCATCAGGCTGCTGTCACTGCTGAGTAATTTATGACTAGAAACACAAGTCAGAAACATTTCATTTGTTTGAATCCTCTGCATTGTTTGTCCATATGATAGTTTGAAGCGATAATTGGGGTCATGAAAGAACCCACCTCTGACCCGTCCCTGCTTTACCTCCATGCTCTCATTAATCTAAACCCCCATCCATGCAGATGAGGTGGTAAACTACTCGAGCATCGTGCCGTCATGTCGTGACACCGCTGCAGCCTGCTGGGGATTTAATTGGAGCAAACTGAGCTGCAGTAACATATGGCTCCCAGCTTCAGCCGGGCTACAGAGAAGAATGGAAATGAACACAGGTTGTGGTTGTATATCACAGACTGATATCGATACCATCAGCATCATCTGCATCCCTGCTGCAGCTGCATAGTGAGCCTGGAGGGGCCTTTCTGTCACACTTTAGTGAGAAATATGTGAGGAGAAGAATTCTGCTTCTGTCTTCATCACGTGATCATTGTGGTGTTTCCACACAAACATATTTTTCTCAATATGGGAAGTGCAGAAACGTGGAAAGTGTCTGATCTGGGATATTACAAGGTGATAAGTCATAGCGGAGGAGAATTCAGATCTATTATTTATAGGAAGGTTTGACATTATGGGAAATATTATAAGACTTATTAGTTTTCTATAGCAGAGCTGGAAAACAGGCAGCAGCAAGAACTTAGCACAGGGGTGTCCAACAAGCGGCCCGCGGGCCAAAAGCGGTCCTCCAGCGGGTCCAATCCGGTCCTCAAAGTGTAAAAATTACAGAGAAGACATTAACTGCAGATTGTAAATTAGTAAAACTATAAATTTAAAATAATTTCTACACCATGACAAGTTGTTTCGATCATAAAGTAAAATACTAGATTGTTCTTTTGTCTTTTTCTTTCTTGTTTTTGTAATATTTTGTCACGTTTTTGTTGTTTTTTGTCATTTTTTGTCTGACTTCTGGCATTTGTCTCATGCTTTTGTCGTTCTGTTTCTCATTTTTCTCGTTTTGTGTCTCACTTTTGTTGTTTTGAAGTAAAATACTAGATTGCTCATTGTTCTTTTGTCATTTTGTCTCATTTTGTCTCTTGTTTTTGTTGCTTATTGTCTTTTTGTGTGACTTTTGTCGGTTTTGTCGTCTCAAATTTTTGTCGTCTTGTTTCTCGCTTTTGTCTCACTTGTGTTTTTTGTTTTATTTTTGTCATTTTGTGTTTTGTTTTATTCGTTGTGTTGTGTTGTTTTTGTCGTTTTGTGTTTCCTTTTTGTCTTGCTTGTGTTTTTTGTCTTTTTTGTCATTTTGTAACTTTTTTGGTCACATTTTTTTGTCTCTTTTGTTTTGTTTCATGTCATTTCTCATTTTTGTCGTTTTGTGTCTCATTTTTGCAATGTTTTGTCTTGTTTTTTTTCTGAGTTTTATTGTTTTGATCATAAAGTAAATACTGTATCATTCAGTTCCAGATGACTAAATGTTGTGTTCCTTTGTAGACACTGTGATCTGGAAGTTGTAATGTGGAAACGATAAACTGAGGCTGAATGTTGTTGAAATTGAATTTATGTTTCTTCAGAAATTTCAGGTTGTTCATAATGATTTGTAAAAAGATAATTCATTAAATGTGAACTTTTTTGCACTAAAACAAAGGAAAAGATTTGGAGTTGTTGTTATTTATCGGTTATTATGCTGTGATTTTCCTGGTCCGGTCCACTGGAGATCAAACTGGGCTGAATGTGGAACCTGAACTAGAATGAATTTGACACCCCTGGGTCAGCATAAAGACTGGAAACACAGCTGTGTTCAAAATAAAACTAATCTATTTAGGTCGTTTAATCTGTGTGATAAAGAAGATGTAAACGGAACCATGTGGACTATTTTGAGTCTCTGTGTTGAGCTCAGTTAGCCAGCTGCTGGTCGTGTCAAATAAAACTGATAAATGAATCTTCTCAGACTTTTGTTTATATAGTTTCCATGCGGTTGCTTGGAAATTACTGGTATTGGACCAAGTTATTACCATTACTATGGATTTATGTATTTTATTGTGTTATGTTCCATCACTATTGTTTTTACAGTTTTGCTCTATTTTATCATCATGTCTTGATGTAAACCCCTTTGAGTTGCACTTGCCACCTGAGCCGTGCTATATAAATAAATATCATTATTAGCATTTCTATTTAGTACACAGACATGTCAGCATTATCCACATATCTAATTTTTTCCAAAGAGTCAAACTTTTCTGTGAAGTACTGCGGCGTAAAAACACACTGTTACAAGTAAAACTGCATTTAAAAGTGGGCTTCAGGACAATAAGAACAGAAGCATTCGTAGCAAAATAAACATGCTAATTTAAGATATAAAACAAATAAATAATGTTCAGTTTAATACAGTATTATTTTTACTAACTAACTAACTGTATTATTTGCATTTTAACTTCTATTTTCAACCGTTTTGGAGTTCAGTCTGAACCAAGCCTCTTATTTTACAGCATGATTTTGCAACTAACTAGGAACTATTTAACATATATAAATATACATATGATACAACTGTAGTAAAAGGTATGCTGCTAAATGTAGTAGATCATGGAAATACTGATTACAATACCAACCAAACTAACTTTTTTTTTGAACCACTGTCCCTCATGATAATAAATAAAGACGGATTGATATTTCTGAACAAAACAGTTTGTCCACATCCCTGAATATCACATCATCGTGTCCAAATCACTCTTTTATCGACTGTCATTAGAGCAGCTGCTTTTACTCCTGTCACATAAAACACTCAGATTCATGCAAATAAGCCATGTTTTTCCACCAATGTTCACATTTAAAAGACTCAGTTCTTGTACGAAGTACGATTCATAACAAGCGACAGCAAATTTCAGATCTTTTTGCTAATTGCAAAAACAGATTTCATGGGTGTCAATGACATATTAAAGTGATTTCCTTGTTTGTGGCAGTTGGAGGAAATGAAAAGGCGTCTTTTATCTGCTCATCAACGCTGCTGTAGCCACCGCACTGATGCTATTATATTTTGTATTTTTAGTTCTAACAAATAAAATCTTAATTATAGAATCTGGAACATGAACAAAAGCTGGCAGCACAGCTTGACTCCAAAGTACAATCGGAGTTCTGGTGTTGGATACAGAACTTTTGGTGACGATGGTAGTTCACACCAGCTTCAATCATTTTTTTTGTCCCATTTTCCTTAAGTCTTCTAGACACTCACCGTTTCAATTTCTTTATTTCACAGCACTCTGGGAGTCTCACAATTTCTGATGAGATGCTTCCAAGAATATTGCACAGTACTGGTTTTCTGCCTTTTAACTCAGTAACTCATTTTCTCTCACCGGTGATATGAAACGTATAAAATGACACACGTGTGATGCCGACTGTATTCCTCACCTGGAGATCTGAAGGTCCAGGCCTCGTCGTCATCGAAGTGTGTATCTCCAGCTGTGAATCTCTCTCCGGGGAAAAACGCATGAGCCACTGTTCCCCCCGGTCCGTCAAAGGGATATCCGTCATTGTGGTCGGCTTTAGTGAAGTCGATCTGAATGTCTGCGTCGCTGCCGGCCACCTCGTGGAAGTTCAGCGGCGCGATGTCGCTCCACACCTTCAAAGCGTAGTACATCAGGGCCCGGACGGTGTCCCTGCCCAGTAAGGCCGAGTCCTTCGGGAAGGTCCTCACTCTGAGAGGAGATTGAGTTGAAGAAAGAAAGAAAGAACAATTTCTGATTTAATTTCTTATCTATTGTGAGTAAAATTCAGACAAATGTCCTTTATGTTCGTCAAATCCCAAGAAAAAATGTAAACGTGTGCCTGTGTGTGTGAATTATTAGTTTACTTCTTAAATATTTCTATATGTTACATATTAAATTGAAAACACTTCAGTAGTAGCACACTGAAATGCTTTAACCCTCCTGTTGTCTTCGCTTATGGGCACCCAAAAAAATAGTCTGAAAAAAATCCAAAAGTTCAGCAAAAAAATTCCCCAAATTTCTGAAAATTTGCAAAACCTTCCTGAAGAAAATTCCAATAATTCCTTAAAAGTTTCCCTTAAAAGTATTCTTTTTTTAAAAAAAAAAAATCCCTCAAATTTGACAAGAAAATTCTTGTAAATATTTTCAAAAAATGAGTAAAAATCTTAAAAAAAATCCTAAAAATATCTCAAGTGATTCCATATATATCAGTAAAACTTCTAATATTTTCTTTAAGAACATTCACATAAAAATCAACCAAAATCCAGCGAAATTTGCTGGATTTTGGTTGATTTTTATGTGAATATTCTTAAGAAACATTTTTAACATTTCTTCTTTTCCACCAAAAAATGCTCCAACATTTCCCAAAAATGTTGAAAATGTGGACATCAGAAGTTTCACTGTGAAAATATATTTTTTTCCCCACATTTTCAAACTTTAAAACGGGTCAATTTTGACCCGCAGGACGACACGAGGGTTAACAGAGTAGATTTAAAAAAAAAAAAAAAAAGAAGCACATTCTGTCTTCTGAGGTGCTTCTGCTGACTACAACTGTATACCACTATTCATCAGCAGTATAATTTATTCAAAATATAGTGCAAAAACAATACATTGTATAAGCAGATTTGATTTAAATATACTGCCAGTGCATTTTTACATAACTTTACTGTATTCAACTGTACAACCTGAGTTGCAATTGCATACAAAATGATTTCTGGTTTAATATTTTTAGGTACATTTACTTATAAAGAAGTAAAATAAATGAAAGAACTAGAGGTACATTCCTTGTGCCTAATAAAAATGCATCATTATTTTATTTTTCATGTTTTCTCAGCATTATACACCTTAGACTACCATTGAAACTGATGTTATATGCTGCAGTTAGAACATTGAGTTGTTCTTCTTTAGCCATCATTCAAAGTAAACTTTCATTACAACAGCAGCACTTCTTTACATTTAAAACCTCCCAAAAGTGTCGAGATCAACAAGTGGAACCCAAATGCACACCGAGTCAAACTTGCAAAGGTTAAGAACAATTTACTGCGAGGTTCAGGGAGGGATGGAGGTGAATGAGGGTGAAGGAGATGGCAGGAGAAGGCAGAAGGAGGCTGCAGAGGAACGAGGCTGATAGCTGAGTGGGAGGAAGGGAATCAGGCCAGAGAGACAGAGAGAGAGAGAGAGGAGGGCCGGATGAGAGGTGGTGAGAAGCAAAGCAAAGCAGGCTGGGAAACTGAGGTAGAGATGGACCTGAAGCACAGAGAAAACAGGGTTTAAAGCAGAAGTCAGAAACACAAGGAATCAGAAACTGAGACGCGCACACTGGCAGACTGGTGGAAAGAGGAGGAGGAACTGAAGTACATCAGCACTGATGAGATGATGAGAGGAAAATGTGTAGACTGATGAAATCAGAGGAGGTGATGAGAGTCACACCAACAGAGACAGACATGTACAAACAAACAGAGAGAGACAGAAAACACTGGAGAAGGAAGAACAGCAGAAACACAAGAGAAAGAGGAGAAAAAAGATCTGGTTTTAAAACAACTTTAACACCATGTACTATAAAAGGAATACAGAAGATACACAGCTGTTTACACTACATTTTCCAGACTTTATTACATTCAAATCCTCTTGAGAACTGAAGGAAAAAGTATCTCTCAATGTAACTTTTTTGTGATTTCCTGCCTTGTTGGAGCTAAAACAACAACTCACAATTTAGAATTTTATAAAAATATTTTCATTTTAGAGACAACAGAACAATTTTATCATAAAAAACAAAACAGCGACACTTCAAAATCAAAATAGGCCAACAAGAAAACAAGAATGTCAATCCATTTTCTAATGAAACTTTAAGAAACTAAATTAAAGAACAATTAAGTGGTTGAATGTAAGATAGTAATAAACAATTACTTATTTATTACATTAATTACTTTGCATTCAGTGTGTTTATTACTCCACAAAGAACTGTGTTTTGGGGCAGAAACTTGAATGTAAACAAAGTACTAACCCCCACGTCCATAACAGGTGACATTCATAAAGGTGAGATTAGTTTTCCTGACAAAATTTTTAACTGAATTCTGACCCCATTTTATAATTCCTGACATATTCATAAACAAGTAAATGTATGATTATCACAGGTAAAAAAAGGATATCTTAACAATTTCTGACTTAACTTTTCTCTTTTCCTGGCAGGCATATTTTGCTGCTGTCTCCATTTTGTCTCAGCATGCAAACAAAGTTCCCCTCATCCCATCCAATCACTAGAGATATCATTAGAAAAGTCGTCTATTGAACACGTCAGGATTTAGTAGCGCAGCTCAAATGAGTCAAAAGATATCGATCAAAAACAAATGTCCAGTACAGAGGACGTAAATGAATGGGCCGGGTCTCAGGAGGATATTAAACCCAAAACCTTTCAGTAGCTGCTAATGAATCTATTTAAGTTCAAGTTTCCATATACTTTTGGTAAATTTCCTAAAAAAAAAAGAAATATATAAAACATACAAACAACTATCAAAGTAGAAAAAAAGAGTCTTCCTTAAGCTAATCTTTGTATTAATATTTAATTAATACACTTAGAAAATAATATATTTAATGATATCCAGCAACACATTCATAATTAAGTACAACTATATTAAAAAAAACGCTTCATAAAAATGTCATTTTTATAGTTGTGCTTAAACATAATGTAAATATTAACATACCCATTGAAAATATACTTGAATATATATAAAAATAAGCGCTAAAATTGCAGTTATTAGTTAAGAATGCTAAACTGTATCTTTAGGTGAGGTGCATTTTGGAATAAACTAAATAAAAAACGTCTTTAAAAAATAAAACCAATAAATGATGATTGATTTTAAAAGCATATATACAAAAACGCACTAAATAACAATAAGTTACAATTTAAGTAATGCTATATTGTCAACATAACTTGCAAACATGTTCATATTCAGTCCTCCTGTACTAAAAATACACCAAAAAATGTCCCGTCACCATGTTTTCACATCACCATAAACATACTTGTTCAAACTTTTAACATTCTCCATATGTAAAGGCATAATTCATGTATAGAAAAACACACTTCTTCTTAATTTGGAACATTCAGAGGTAATACATCTATCATGGACTGCTTTCGGTTACATTTTCAGATCTTTACTGAAAAGATCAAGCGCAGTAAATAAGTAAAAACGTTCTGCCTCATGACACCCCTTGATCTTCAAACTGACATTTTTAGCCAAGCTACCGAGAAACCTTCTCCTTTCAGATAACATCTTCCATGATTTATAGCAACATTTTCTAACTCTACATTGCAGCTTTGGTGCTCCTTGTAGTGCTGTCTAAAAAGGGACAGAGTTAAAAAAAAAAAAATAGCCTGTTTTTTGGGGGATTTTTTTGCTGCCAATAAATTGCCTCCTTCTGACTGCAGCCTTCACACAGCTGATTACAACATATTGCATGGAAAAGGGTTCAAAGATGAATGATCTCTTGTGTTTTTTTTGTGGAAATAAAGTCTAATACAATAGTTAAGTTCTGTGAGTTTTAAATGAGCTGCAGACGTGAAGTTAGTCCTTCAGATTTTTAGGTATATACCATCGATGCTTCTCTCTTTCATCACCTAAAACAGAATAAAAATGCACTTATACACATTAACAACAATGTAAATGTATTAAAAATGCCAAAGATGTTGCTCCTTTTTCTGTAGAAAGTGGTTAATTTTATTATATACTTCCGTTCCACGAAAGTCCAGATGGAAATGTTGTACTTTTACTTCACTATATTCATTTTGAAAGCTATACCGTTGCTTATTAATTGGCAGATCTACATTTTTCCTTTACAAACATATGTTCATCTTATAACATATTGTACACCGTCACCGAATTAAAAACCAGACAGGATGAAAAGCTCATCCAAAATACTAAAACTTGGGTGGCTATGACTGAATAAATAGAACTTTTTGGATATGAAATAAGATTATTAAAGCTGCAAACAGCGTTGAACGGGTCCTCACATCCTTGCTGGTCAGTGAATCCAAACATGGCCACCAGGTGGCGCTACGACTGAGGGTGTAATTCAGCCTACGTATCTAATGCATTGGTATGAAAGTGTAAATGTGAATGAATAAATGAATGAATGAATAAATGAATGAAAGAGAAGCACATTTTAAAGTGCTTTGTGGAACACTGTTAAGGTTAAAGATGCTAAATAAGTGTGGACCATTTCCCATTTCCAAGTGTTTCAATGCCGCTGTTTTCTTTGT
The DNA here is from genome assembly GCF_022539595.1 of Amphiprion ocellaris. NCBI lineage: Eukaryota > Metazoa > Chordata > Actinopteri > Pomacentridae > Amphiprion > Amphiprion ocellaris. Next base: position 3,446,886 of record NC_072782.1, read on the forward strand.
TTAACCCTCCTGTTGTCCTCATTTATGGGCACCAAAGAATATTGTTTCTTTGTCTGAAAAAAATCCAAAAATTCAGCAAAAAAATTCCCCAAATTTCAGAAAATTTGCAAAACCTTCAGGAAGAAAATTCCAAGAATCCTTAAAAGTTTCCCTAAAAAGTTTTATTTTAAAAAAATCCCACAAATTTGGCAAGAAAATTCTTGTAAATATTTTCAAAAAATGAGTAAAAATCTTCCAAAAAAATCCTAAAAATATCTAAAGTGATTACATATATATGTCAGTAAAACGTCTAAAATCACATAAAAATCAACCAAAATTTTGGTTGATTTTTTTGTGAATGTTCTTAAGAAACATTTTTGACATTTCTTTTTTCCACCAAAAAATGTTCAAAGCTTTCCCAAAAATGTGGACATCCGATGTTTCACTGTGAAAATATATAGATTTTTCCACATTTTCAAACTTTAAACCAGGTCACTTTTGACCCGCAGGACGACACGAGGGTTAAAAAGCCAAATTTTCTTTTCACTACCAAAAAAAGTCCATGTCAGGACTCCATAAGCCAAAATGAGTGCATTTGTAATACAAACCCACATTATCTCCTCTCAGATTCAACATCAAAACGCAGCTTATTAATGGAGAACATTATGAACGCCCTGTTTCCCACTAGGATCCTCTGTCAGCATCAACCAATAGAAGAAACTGTTCTTGTCTCTACCATGAATCCTGTTTTTCTCAGCTCTGTGTTCCTATACAGCTAAATTGCATTTCATATGTTCTGGAGCAAACCTATTTTCTACTAGATTATATTTGCTTGTGACAAATCGTAAATACATTTCAAATAAACACATATTTGTCGTTTATTTTAGTGCTTCTACCATTGCTGCTTTTCAATCAATCAATCATACATTAGACGGGGCAGAACTTGTCACCGTGGCAACCCAGAAAATGGAGGAGATCCTTTGAAAACGTATTAAAAGGCTGATATTATAAACCAAGGTGCAAAAGCCTTGAGAGGACTGTCAATAAAAGTCGACTGAAGCACCTGGGAGAGCTTCATGAGGACTGAGGCTGGTGTTTGTGGATCAAGAACCTCCACAAACAAACACAACTGTCAGATTTATAATATGAAGCCTCTCCTGAACCAGAAATAACTTCAGAGGAGCTGAGGAGAAAAACAACTGGACTGTTGCTCAGTAGTCCAAAGTTCTCTTTTCAGATGAAAGTGAATTTTGCATTTCATTTGGAAATTGAAGTCTGGAGAAGAGTGGAGAGGCACACAATCTAAAGTGTTTAAAGTCCACTGTGAAGTTTCTAGAGTCTGTCATGATTTTGGCGTCAACTGTGTTTTATAAAAGTCGACACAGCGCCTACTAGGAGATTTTAGAGCACTTCAAGCTTCCATCCGCTGACAAGCTTCATGACCAGGGGTGTCAAACTCATTTTAGTTCAGGTTCCACATTCAGCCCAATTTGATCTTCAGTGGACCGGACCAGTAAAATCACAGCATAATAACCTATAAATAACCACAACTCCTAATATTTCCTTTGTTTTAGTACAAAAAAAGTACATTCTGAAAAGTTCACATTTAAGGAATTATCTTTTTTACTAAACACTATGAACAAACTGAAATTTATTCAGAAAAATAAATTCAGTTTCAACAATATTATGCCTCAGTTTATCATTTACACATTAAAAGTTACAGATCACAGAGTGTCTACAAAAAGGCACAAAACTTTTAGTTACAGCTATCTGGAACTGAATGATACAGGATTTTACTTTATGATCAAAACAACAAAAGTCAGACAAAAAAAGACAAAAAAACAACAAAAACAAGATCAAATATTACAACAGTGAGAAAGAAAATGACAAAACATGAGACAAATGACATGAAACAAAACAAAAAAGAGACAAAAAATTAGACAAAAAACTACAAAGCGACAAAAATGGACAAAAACAAGACAAAAAAATTACACAAAATGACACAAACAAGATGAAAAATGACAAAAAAATAGATAACACAAACAAGACAAAACACACATTATGACAAAAATGACACACAAAACAAGGCATAAAGCAAAACACAAAATGGCTTGAAATATTTGATTTTACAAGTAACGAAAATAGACCACATATAGTTGCTCAGTATGTTGGTTGTGGTGCTATAAGTTGATCCTGACATTTTTGGATAATTCAACTCAGTCCAGTGTGACATTTTTTGTGTCTGTAAGTGTATTTGTTTTGCAACATTTTTTTGATCAGTTAAAGTTGTTTTATCTGATATGAAATATGGACAACGATATATATTTTTCCTTCGTAAATGTACGATTTTGACTTTTATTTGAGCTGATTATAGGCTCTTGTTTTTGGATTTTAAATGAAAGAAGACATTCCAACTCTCTGAGCTTCACCTGTATTTACCTTGTGCCTCAGAGTCACCCTGCTATCCTGCATCCTCAGCTTCACCCAGCCATCTGCCTGCCTACGGAATCTCATCTACAGCTGCTTCCAAGCCTTGAGCTTTCTTGCTTGCTCGTTTCAGCATCCACACTCACCTCCAGCTCTCCAGCCTGTCTGTTTGCTTTCCACCACCTTCTACTTCCACCAGATCAGCCACTGGCCCACCCACTCCCCTCCTCCAAACAACCATTCATTCTCCCTCAGAATGCTTCCAGCCTTAAGTGCTGCTAGCTCCACGCCCTCCATCTGCCATCAGTCACCTTTAAACCCAAGTTTTGCAGTAAAAGTTTTAAGTCAAACATTGAGTCTGTGTGCTGCATCTGGCTCTACGTTTTGCTGAAACATTTCCAACAACGTTATGAGCCGTGTTCAGACCTCAAACTTGTATTCGCCCGTCTTAAAGCCTTCGTCATCCTGATGACCCACTGATGTGTTTTAGCAGCAAAGGATGTCAAAGTGTAACGTCCTGATAACTCCTGAGTCACGCCAACTTCCACCACAGGCAACACTTCAGTCCTTTCATTCCCCCACATGAGCTGGAGAAGCTGTCGTTCCAACAGCTCAGCTTGTGGCTCAGAGTCACTGAACCTTTACAGTCAAAGTCAAACTTCTGAACACCTGCCAGAGGAGCTCACACCAGCGAGATGTCTTTAATCCTTTAAATCAGTTCCAGACACACGTGTAGGCGAGTTCTGTTTTGTTTTATCTCCGTTTCAGTTTTGTTCTCAGTCATTACTGCTCACCTTTCTTTCACTCTTCCCTGCATTTGATCATATTTCTTCTTTAATATTGTTTTACACATTAAACATTTTGAGGACACAGCAGGCTGATGTTTTCTGCCAAACAGCTCGAAATACACTACTGTTCAAAAGTTTGGGGTCACCCAGACAATTTCATGTTTTCCATGAAAACTCACACTTTTATCCATGTGCTAACATAACTGCACAAGGGTTTTCTAATCATCAATTAGCCTTTCAACACCATCAGCTAACACAATGTAGCATTAGAACACAGGAGTGATGGTTGCTGGAAATGTTCCTCTGTACCTCTATGGAGATATTCCATTAAAAATCAGCTGTTTCCAGCTACAATAGTCATTTACCACATTAACAATGTCTAGACTGGATTTATGATTAATTTAAGTAGTAATGTAAATCTTGTACACTAACTATAAGCACCAAACAGTAACCGACATCACAAACTGTGACTCATGAACAGCGGAGCATTGAAGGAGCCAGATATTTTTCTCAGTAGCTGCTGGAGACCAAAACTGACCTAAAAATTTGAATACTGCATAAAACAGGTCTCCAAATTAATTATAATTTCATTTCCTAAATGTTGACTGAGTAAATGCCCAAAGATTTGCTAACAACAGCTGCTGCTAATAAAAGGTAAAATCAAAAAGTTCTGAGACTGTAGCTACAAAAAGCAACAATACCTGATTTAAATTTGTCCAGTTTATGCTACTATTTGTCATAGTAGTATAAGACGATGCTAGCACTGCTGCAGTTCTTTCAATGCACCCTGGTAGTCTCACTCTATAAGCATGTTGAGCACCATCTACTGTGTGCAATGTAACTTCTTCTCTGTTTTAAAATGTCCACCCTTCAACTCAAATATCAGTTTGTTTTGAGTGCATGAAAGAAGTCGCAGTAGGCCTGACAGGAAGCAGTGACTGTGTTGTTGTGACCAAAGAGCGTTTGTATAATCAGCACCCAAATGCACCCAGCTCAGGTTGTTTGCACTAAATGTTCTCCATCAGACACCTCAGGGCATCATATCGTAGAAGTCGGCATCGACAGCCTGACTCTGGGAAATGAATTCACAGAGCGCAACCTGTTAAAGGTCGAAGAAAATGACAAGGATGCTCTTGGTATGATCCGGACACGAGGTCACCAGTAATGATCCTCAACATGAAAAACATTTCAATTTGGTGCAACATCAGTGAAATCAATTCTGTGCATTATGAATATTCTTTACATTAAAACAACTCTGTACAATACAATGGAAGGATCTGAGCAATGTCGTGTTTTTGTACAAACACATTGTTATTTACCACATTCAGAGGAATCTGTGCAATATCTTAATTTATACAAATTGAAGAAAACTGTACAATATCAATCAAGGACATCCCGATCAAGATTGCTTTCAATCTGATCTGAATTCTTTAACCCTCGTGTCGTCCTGCGTGTCAAAATTGACCTGTTTTAAAGTTAGAAAATGTGGGAAAAAAAACATTTTGACAGTGAAACTTCTGATGTCCACATTTTTGTGAAATTTTTGAACATTTTTTGATGGAAAAAAAAAGAATTGCTAAAAAAAAGTTTCTTAAGAACATTCACATTTCTTTATTTTTTAACTTTTAAGGGAAACGTTCAAGGAATTATTGGAATTTTTTTCCTAAAGGTTTTGCAAATTTTCAGAAATTTGAAGATTTTCTTTGCTGAATTTTTTTCAGACAAGGAAACAATATTTTTTGGTGCCTGTAAATGAAGACAACAGGAGGGTTAATTTTGAGTAACTGCTGTTACCATTTTCCCAGATAATACACAATTAAAATATTGTAGATTACCTATAATACCTGGATGTGCCACCAGGGGCAGCCTCTTACTGTTTAGTGCTGAGGAAGCCAGCAGAGAGCAACATGGTGTGGAGTTTAGCTGGTAAAGGAGCACCGTGATGGAGACTTGGATGAGACTTGGCGACTTCAGGCCAGAAATTTATCATAATTTAACTAGGATTCACTTACAAACATCTGGGAGTGAGTCTGGACAACAAGCTGGAGTGAGGCTGTCTACAACAAGAGCCTCAGCTGGCTCTACTTCCTCAGGAGGCTTTTTTCTTTCAATATTTTATTTTCCATAGTCAGTAATGTAGTGACATTTTATCTTATTTTATTTGATTTTATTTTCTTGACGTGTTCTATTGTTGCTTTCTTTTAATTTGCTTTTATTCTAATTTTACTGTTTGATTTTAACTGGAAAGCACTTTGGTCACCTTGAGTGTTGTAAAGTGCTCTATAAATAAATCTTAATTGATTGACTGATAGTCCTATCTTATTTTATTCTATGCTATTCTATTCTATTTTATCTTATTTTATTTTATGCTACCTTTACTTTATACCTGACCCTAATTTTCTGTGTTGTCTTGTTGTTTACCCCCTTGTTGAATATCCAGCTGCTGGAACAACAGAATTTCCCTCTGGGGATTAATAAAGTCTAATGTTGGGCACCGTAGTGGGCTATCTGAGCACTTTTAACATGATTTTTGCCACATTTCGATGTCACAACAGATGTAAACAAAAAAATCAGGTTATACTGATCCTAATCCGTTAAAAGCTTCTGTATGATGCTTCTTTATTTCTCATTCTCCCGCTGATGTCCGTACACTTTTGCACTCTCCCATTAGCAGCTGTAACACTTAAAAAGGTCCCCGCTGTGGAATTCATTAAAGCTTATCTTATCTGATCTTATCTTATGAAGACTGTGGGTCTGTTGACTGACAGGGAACTGGATGTTTGCTCCAGTTTGAGGTCTGTGGCAAAACTGCAAATTTACACTGTCAAACGGTGGCAAAAATTCATACAACACATTTAAGAGTCCTCCTTTGGACACGCGTGCATGATTTTTTTCTATCAACGTCTAAATAACAGTCATGGAGACGAGTTCAGGGAGGACACTGTCATCTCTCACATCGCATCTTTCCAATAAAATCCTTTCAAGGTCATGGCAGCTCGATAACATCCACAGATTCAGCACACATGAACTGATATTCCTGCTCCTAATTGCAGTGAAACACTTGAGCTGCCAGTTGTTCGGCCGCTACCACAGTGTCTTTAACACATGCAGTGATGCGAACGGGTTCATTAGTGCTGCTAATTAATGTGCTAATTAGCAAATATGTCTATATCAACACGTTGTCGCAAAACACATGGATGTGTTAGCAGTGTTAGCTTATAGTAATAAGGGAGCAGTGGCTTGAAAATGGGGTTTTCAAGATTAATATGCAAATGTATGCAGACAGTCCCTTCAAAATCTAATCGGATCATCTATTCTGTAGGGGGAACTTATGGTGTACAGTAGGACAATATTTTTCTTCCCTTGATTTGTTTGCAAAATTGTGTCTACACAGTCCATTTATTCATCCTCCCTGAGCATCTGACCCTCGCTGCTCACCACAGTTAGCCAAGGTCACTGCAAATGGCTCAACCTCCACAGACAATTCACCTGCTTATTAGTCCTAATTCAAAGTGACGAGGGTGGCTGGTTGTAGATTTCTGTGTGTCTGGGAGAATGTTTATGAGAGAGAAAGATGGAGAGGCACACTGCACGGGTTTGTCAGCGGGTAAGCATGTATGTGCATCTAAATGGTGTGTGTGTGTGTGTGTGTGTGTGTGTGTGTGTGTGTGTGTGTGTGTGTGTGTGTGCCTGGATGTAATTGCAGGTAAGTCCGTCAAGGTCGCAGCATTCCTGTCCTGCATCTCAGATGAACAGACGAGTCTCTGGGAGCTGCTCGTGTTTACATAAAGAGACCATAGGTGCATGAAAAATGAAGCAAGTGTCACTTCCCCGCGACGCTGCCTTTAAATTTGATTATCCTCACAGATCGGGACATGGATCTTGTCACTATGTCAATCTTACAGCTTGATTTTAGCAGCCTTATTGATTGTGTTTTAATTAAGCGACCAACTGCAGTCACGTCTGATGTTTATTAAACAGCGTGTCCTCATTAAGTCCACACCTGTGTGCTGTTTTTATGACCTACTTGCTGTCCACTCTACTTTTATGACAAAACACCCCCGCATTAATATGCTTTTGGAGTCACCGCAGTCAAAACAAAAAAATGTGGAATAATTAGGAATGTTCTGGGCATTGGTTGAATATTTCATCTAATCACAAAGTCTGGTGGATCCCTTCAGTTATTTTGGCTGCTTAACAAAAATTTATATATATATATATATATATAACACAGTGTCTGAAAAATGTTATTTCACGAGTTTTTGTGTACTTAACAGGTGAACTAAGTACAAATATTTATAGAAAAAAATAGAACAGAACAGAATTGAATAAAAAGCATTTATTTGTCCTCAAAGGGATATTCTGTAATTCTGCTATATTAATCTTAGTGTATTGTTTTACTTGAAGTAAATGATTAGTCACTTTTGTTAGTAATTGTCTAGATTGATTAAATATGTTATAAATAAAATGTAATATTTTAATGACCAAGGCAAGCCTATTTAAATCAAGAAAATTATAATAAATTAACATGAATTAATGTTACTTTAATTTGTATCCATCAAAATAATTTAGCTATATTTTTTACAAATTCAATTAGTTATCAAACAAAAATTAAGTAAAAAATAAGTAATTCAATAAAACAGCATTAGACATGACGTGTGGTCAAACAGACTTAATAGATAAATATCAATATTTGTTGCAAATCAATTGAATCTCAACCATTTTTTGGAAAACAGTGTTACTATTTCTGTGGGAACAAATGCATTTCAATTTGGGACAAGCGTTTCAAGTTTCACTGTTTAATGAAGCGAAACTTCCAAGCTAGTTGAGGCAATCAGCACAGGTCTGTTCTCACACACTCCTCACATCACCACATCTGTCCAAGTCAACCTTCCATCAAGGCAGTTAATAGTTTGACATTTTGGGAAATATGCTCTTGCTTTCTTGCTGACTGAGTCTCCACAGGTTCCCCTGACAACCTCATGCTTATGATAAGTCTCCACAAAGTCAAGACATTTTTCCAGCACTTAGCTCCCTGTAAAATCACAGTTTGTGTTTGATTTTAGACCTCTTTAATGTCTCTTACTACAGATTAAACAGACAAGATAGGTGCTGATAGGCCTACATAACCACAGCAGATCTGACTCATTTAAATGAATTTACTGAAGCTTCAATGCCCAAATTTCGGTGCATGAAACTACAGTGTTCTAGTGCAAGTGAAAGTGTCATTAGTTGTTCCTAACAGTTACAGTCAGCTGGGCAGACATCCATAAACATCACAAAGTGCATGAAAGACTCAATTTGTGCCTTTAGTTCAATGAGACGGATACAGGCATCAAAATGGAACCAGGAGCTAAAGTCTAGCTGGTTGCTTCCAGCTGTTTGTAGGAGTCTAACCTTTAAGATTATTGAATAACTGAACCATCAAACAGCAGCAGGATCCATACAAGTGTCTCCGATGTGTGAGAGGTGCCTGTGATTATGCACAATACAGCAGTAGCTTCATTATTTACCTGACATAGTGACAAGATTAATTGGGTTCTTACAAGAAATGACATTTTGTGCTTCTCATCACATCAGACAAAAGTCACAGTTTATAAACTGCATTTAGAAATAACTTTCTTGGACACAGCCCTGCAATTATACATTGACCCGTCCAGAATGACTTGAAAATGATCCATAAGTACGGAAAATTAGTCCAGAATGACATGAAATTTGTCCTGAATGACTCTAAAATTATCCTAAAGATGCAAAAATGACACAAAATGACAAGAAATGATCCAAGCTGACATAAAATTTGTTGAAAATGACTTGAAAATTGTCCAAAATGACTCAAAGCTTGTCCGGATTAATATATAACTGAGGGACTTTTGAAGTCCATGGGATATATCTTGGATACTTTTTTATGAAAAGCCAAAAAAATCATGTTTTTTATGTTCATTATGATCATGTCTTTACAAATTCCATAATTATTTATTATGGAAACAATCACTTATTAATAAAAATGACTGGATATCACTAACATGTCAACTAAATAACCATCCAAACAATAGGTACTAAAGGTGGCTGTAGCTAGATGCATTATCATCAAACATGGGCATAATTTTCAGTCTTAAATAAACCACTGATGTCTTGCCTGTGGGTGAACTCCCTTTCTCAAACACTGCAGCATTTTGAGTAGCAAACACCTAATAACTAAAACACCAACTGTACCTGTATAAGTCCATGCATGCCGGTTATTAGCTGTAAAATAAGAAACTAAATACTAGAACAGCTCAATCCTGAAATTCACCTACAGCTTCCAGTTGTCCGATTTAATCAAACCTTTTGAAAGATTTCTTGAGCCTCCACTTTCCTTCCTTCTAGTCTTCATGCTACAGTAAGCTGACTGCAGGCAAACTGGCTCAAACTTTGCCTTCAGTGCACAGAAACACATCTCAGAAAGAACTTGAATGATCATAATTCCCCAAATGTCAAGCTGTTATTTTAAGCTGCTAGTGGTGTGTTTACTTTTTTTGTCGTATGTGGCGAACACAGCCTAAAAGCACCGCTGAAACTTCTGCTGCTCATTAAACCCTACTTCAGCTCTCACATCCACCTGCAAAGAGGCTCCTTTTCCCTCGGAGGAAGTTATTATCATCACTCTCCACTCCCTGCTGTGCTCAACTGAACTCAATGTTGCCCTACGAGGAGAGAAAAGGCTAAAGTCTGGATGCCAAACATCGTCTTCATCTATATTCATATAATTATCCCTTGAATGTGAACCGTCTGATGTATAATATATGTTAAAATATTATTATGATTATAATTGTACATGAATAACTGATTTAGATTAAAGTACTTCTGCCACCACAGCTGGAAACAAATGAAAAATCTGACTGATGGTGAAGTTTTTAAGTTGCATCACAGGATATAATTCTCAGGTCGAGCTCTAAAGGAAGAAAATGTGGCCGATCAAGCTGATGGCGGTGTATTCGAGGCGTAAATGTCTATTTTCTTGAAGTTTTACAGCTGTGACTTATGAGCAGTTAGAGAGTGATAAGCGCATGAGCCAGCAGAGTTCGAAGAACCAAAAACTGCAGATGTAAGAGATCTTGGCTGCAGCATAAAGCAGGAGTCATCAGCGGCTCAGTGGCTGAAGGGCTGTTTAGCAGCAACACAGCTCCTGAGTATGCATCATTGACTCACAAATAAATACCTGAGAACAGAGTGTACTGTCAGACGGTTCCACATCAATCAAATATAATACCTACACAGAGAAGTGCTTACATCAAAGAACACCCTGACACCACTGAGCCGGCAGTCCTGGACAGGCTCTGGATCTTTTGCTGTGATGCTTAACTGGCAAACAGAGGATGAAAGGAGAGGAGGAAAGAGAAAGATGCGTTGTTAGAGGCTGATGAGAGCGAAAGAAGAATGCGAGGGAGGAAGCGAGCGCAGTCAATGTCACAGCGCTCTTGATGATCTAGAGTTGTTTTTTCAAACACTGGACTTGAATCCTGCTGTTAAGTGTTCTTGATTGTCAAAAACTGAACACGTTCTTTGTAATCTTGCTGTGCGAGGAGCAGTTTTCAGTTCTGTTCAGGTTGCACGCTCACACTCCTGCAACAGGTACAAGCAGTAACGACGTGGGTGTGATGGAACCTGCGATAAACGTTTCCAGGACACTTCCAGGTGTGTGATTTCACCATGGAGAGAAGCAGCTGAGTCAGAGTCTGCAAGGATCTCTGTTAGCAGCCTCAGATGTACAAACCCTCATGTCAAGGATCTTCAATGGAGACGACAGTTGGGGCAACGACTCAGAGACCAAACAGTGAGGAAGTCTGCAGTCTCTAAGACCAGAGAGGAGCACGCTAAAAGAACGGCTGCTGTTTTGTTTAACATTAGGGATGTCCCAAATTATCTAGCAGTATTGTTATCGCGTTTTTTCTGCCTATCATGAAAACCGATAAAATAATGCCTGGATTTTGCCGGCATTTACTTAGTGTGAACTGTTGTTTGAGACAATTAAACATATATATATATGGCATAAATATGGCATTTTTTCCATAACTTAAGTTGAAGTAGTTTTCTTATTTTGCTCAGACAATGTTTACATCTGAAAGCCTTGTTGCATCTGAGAATGCATCCAGTAGGGTATCATAATAAAATCAGGCATGATGTGTTAATTCCACCACAGCAGATTTGTAATGTTACCTAAAATTAGTTAAATAGTCCACTCAGGGTGGGAATCTTTGGGCACCTCATGATTCGATAGCGATTCTGATTCAGGGGCTACGATTCGATTATGAATCGATAATTGATGCATCTTTAATTTATGTATATTATAGTGTGTTGGGATGGCCGTGTTGGTGAAATAGTGTCGGGTTGGGATGGTGTATCTGGGCTCCACTGTATGCAGCAGTGCATAGATTACATATAACGAGGCTCTTGTCCAGTTCGCTTCTGCCGTCGACGTTGTAGAAGCTACAGTGTTTCCACACGTCTGCCTTTAAATTAGGAGCTGTTCGGATCTCAGGGCGAGGTGGGTGGAGGTCCGCCATGTTTGTTTTCCTCTTTGCGTGTTGGCGTGTCCGTTCCAGGTGCGCATCCCAAAGTGTCCCAGAGATGACGCGAACTGCGCTTCTTAGTTCTGCATTATTTAGAACCTTCTGTATTACTTTAATAAACAGGTTTAAATAATCGTAATTTGGACATTTGGAAGTCAATTCAGATTCGTCCAGACCAAAATTGCGATGCATCAAAGAATCGGAAATTTCCCCCACCCCTATAGCCCACACATATCAGTATCAGTTGATATCGGAATCAGAATTTGAGAGTTGGACAATATCGGCATATTGGTTATTGGCAAAAAAGCAAATATCTGACATCTCTATTTAACATTCATGAGTTGTGTCCCGTGAATTAATCCCCTGGGTCAGACTGTCAATGTCAAGTTCTACTGTAACATCCTGAGGCATCCAGAGGAAGACATCTGGCACAAACCACCTAAACTGTAGTCTGCTAGCTTTCAACTGTGCTGTGAATGGATGCAGACATTGATTACATGCAAATTTTTTGGCGACAACAACAAAATCCTCCCTCCAGACCTGCCCTTCCTGAAACATTTCTCTCCCTGTGACCTTTGTCTCTTCCCCAAAATAAAACTTCATGTTAAGTATTGCTGTTTCGACAGTAGAGATGCGTCACAGATGATGCTCGATGCTTTTACTGTATGAGACTTCATTCTAAATGTGGCAGGAGAGCTGGGAGCAGAATATCCCTCCACAAGGTCACTACTTAGTCAAATCAGGTCCAGTTTTCCTTTCTATTTTTGATCACATCTCTTATATTTGTTTAAATGATTATTTGGATTGTGTATTTTTTGTAAAGCTACATCTGGACACATTGTTTTGGTTGGTTTTACTTATGCGGACAATAAAAGTTTAACTTGCAGTAGACAAGACTAGCTGATCTAAATGAAAAGTTTCATTGTGTATTCAGTGCCATACAAATAGTAAAACTGTTGATCCCCAGAAGTTTTTGTGGCAGACACTAAAAACTTTTGGTTTCCACAACAAGCCAACAATTAGCAACAAATTGCTTCTTTTTAAATGGGGTACGCTTGTTCCTGAGAAATTGGATTTGTAAAAGATTAGACTCTTTTAATTCAATCTGTCTCAAATGGAAAGCTTCAATTTCCCAAATTGTGAGAACAGGAAAGCTACTGAACGGATGTAAACACAGATTTCAGAGACAGCTCAGATCTGTTTGCCTTTAAACTAATTAGAGGTCGGTGAAGTTTTGCAATGCATTTTAAGTGCTCTGTATTATTTGGGGAAATCCATGTCTGTTCACGGTAACACATTCTAATCCTTCACACGCACACACACACACACACACACACAAAAACACATGGTGCTAAACCAGGGGTGCCAAACTCACTTTAGTTCAGGTTCCACATTCAGTACAATTTGATCTCAAGTGGGCCGGACCAGTAAACTCACAGCATAAGAACCTATAAATAACCTATAAAACGACAAAAGCCAGACAAAAAACAAGACAAAAAAACATGACAAAATATCACAAAAATGAGACAAAAAATGACAAAAGTAAGACAAACGACATGAAACAAAACAAAAAACAGACAAAAAATTAGACAAAAAAAGTTACAAAGTGACAAAAAATTAACACAGACAATACAAAAAACCCCCAAAATGACAAAAAGACAAAAAAAACACAAGCAAGACAAAAATGAAACAAAAAATGACAAAAATAAGACAAAAAGCACAAGTGAGACAAAAGCGAGAAACAAAATGAGACAAATGTCAAAATCATTCCAATATAATGCAATAAACCTTCTAGTTGAAATAAAATGACTGTGGGGAGTTGGACTCTGTGCTCATAAGAAGTTTCAAATCTTATGTGATAAACTTTATTTCCAAGAATGCCTATGAAACCATATACACGCAAGGCCTTTAGCAAATCTAGGTCATAAATATGTGATGAAGAGGGAAATTAGTTTTGCCATTACAGATTCTTATGCAATACTGTCTCAGAGTAATGCCGGTTTGAGGAAATCTGAAGTAAAAAAAATAGCAGATCAGTTCTAATTTACACTGGGAAACTGCTTCAACATACCTCGAGAAAATCTACAAATGCTCAAGTGACTTTTAACAGGATGTAAAACGGAGAAAAATTCAGAAACCGTCTATTTAATTTACGAATGAATATAGAGGAAATGTCATCTGTAGGCAGTCAACAAAACAGGGACCTTGGAGCTGAATAAAGGAACAGATGATGAGAGCAAAAGTCTGCAAGAAAGTGATGATCTTCCACCTGAGATATCAGTTAAGCACCATAATAATAGAGTAAATGTCTATCTCATGAAAAAAGCAAGCACACAAGTCAATAAAGAAGCAATGAGGCGTACATTTTCCATATTAAACAAAATACCCGGGTGAAAAAAAACAGACGCTGGCAGTAAATTAGACACCTGAGGCAGCAATTCTGTACAGAATATTATATTACTTTACTACATTTCTTTATGGATAAATCATACAATATGGAAGAAATCTGAACTCAACAAGTAATCTACAAGCGTTAGTAATAAAAACGGAGTAAATTCACCATCTGTGTCTAAGCACTGGGGCTCCAGGCTGGAAGACACGAGTTCCGTGTATCTCAATTTTCAGCACATCTTGGCTGCTTTGCGCTGCTCTATAAATGCGCCAGCTTCAGCTAGAAAGGTGGTTTCACTGGACTGAAAAGAGACGCTGCCTTATTTCACAGAGCCGAGCGGGGCCAAGCCGAAGGCAGAGTAAGGCGTGTGATTGGCAGCGGCAGTTTGGCAGGAGTCGGGTAGAAAGGAGAAGCCGGGAGAAAGACAGAGAGAGTGAAGTGAAAAAGCAAAATGTTCCAGTCATAAAACAGCAGGTCCTCACAGCAGTGCGCATGCTGGTCCCCTGAAGCAGATGTTGATGCCGTGGTGTCAGTGCAGTGTGATGCTGGATTGCTGCCACCTGGTTTTTCTGGGTTAGCTGAGACTTTAGCCCCCCCATGCAATCATATCCTAAACCCGACCGCAGAAATGTCTCCGACGGAAAGCCTCCAGTGATGAGAGGGATTATTTCAACAAGGCGATGCCACGGGACAAAGTCACCAGGTAATTTATTATCAAAAAGCCGTAACCGTTCTGCCCCCGGTGACGAGTGATTCATCCCTGTGAACTCATCCCTCCTGCAGCCTGAGCAGTAGCTTTTGTTGCTGCAAACCAGTGTGCTGAAGAAGAAGAAGCTTACTCTACTTAGCTGATCCTGGATGGATGAGCAAGACCTGTGTCCCTGGGAATTGAGTTTTGGATGATTTTCTAGGATTTATGTCCAACGCTGAACGTTAATCTGCTGTTAATGTAGCCAAGCAGAAAGTAAGGATGTGGAGGGTGACTTTCACAAAACGTGACTGGTCACAAATAAAAACTTTACCTGTTAGTAATAATAATAACTTTATTTATATAGCACCCTTAAGAACAGTGTCCTCAGCGCAGTCAATTAAAAATAAACAGTAAAAATGACAATAAATTAAATGAATACTTTGCTAGATTATCACGCAACTCAAACAAGGAAATTAGGCAGTTTGAAAATCAAACAACAAGATTGAGGGTTAAAATTAAAACTCAAAAAAATAGACAACAAAAGAATTAGCGAGACACATACTACAACGTCCACATCACAGTTTATCTACAAAAAGTCACAAAATTTTTAGTCGTGGGTGTCTGGAACTGAATAATATAGTATTTCATTTCCTGATCAAAACAACCAAAGTCAGACAAAAAACACAAGACAAAAAAAACTAACAAAAAATATTACAAAAATGAGACACAAAATGACAAAAATGAAAGAAACAAAACAAAAAAGAGACAAAAAAATGACAAAAATTGAACAAAAAAACAAAAAATAGACAAAAAACAAGCGAGACAAAAGATGACATCACACCAAAGAACCAGGCAGCTTAAAGTAAAATAAAACAAGACAGAACATCTAAAACAAACAGGACATAATACAGAATAAAACAGTACAACTTATTAAAGCTAAAAGTAAACCTCACATAAAAGCAAGTCTATAAAAGTGGGTTTTAAGAAGTGATTTAAAAGAAGTTATTGACTCTGCAGGTCTTATCTCTCTCATTAGCGTCTATTTTGAATGTCAGAAGTACATTTCATTGCAGTCTATCTGGAAAATCTCCTTCAAAACCACAAATGTCAGCCTCAGTGTTGGGCTAGACACAAAATTAAACAATCAATGCTGTCAATAAGCATCATTCTGTAGGGACAGTGAACGTCTCGGCATAATTTTATGGCAATCCATCACATAGTTGTTGAGATATTTGCCACCCTGGAAGCCTTGCCGTGGCTAAAACACACTTATGTACGGATTTTGCATCTCACAGTCATCTTCATACTGCTTCCTTGTGGTGTTCTCCATCTTTTCTGTCTGAGCTCTACTTTATTTTCTCTCCCAGCTTTCCCATCAGCTCCAAGTTCCTGCACATCGACCTGTTTTTTTCAATCCTCCAGTGCCCCGATGTCCTGCTTTCCAGCCACATCTCGCTTCACTTTGCTTTCCTCCTGTCCTACCTTAGATCTATTAGCCTCCTCGCTTCATCGTCCTTCTGCAGTTTGCTTCGGCCCATCTGGCCTCTGCATTCCCCTCTCCTTAACTGCAGGTTGGTCCGGCTAAAATAAAACTTACTACTTCACTCTGGTTCATAAACACTCGTTCAGCCAGTTTCTGTGCACCAAAGAGGTGCTTAAGAGGTTGATTTTTATGTGAATGTTCTGAAAGAAAATATTAGAAGTTTTTTTTATATATATATATATATATATATATATATATATATATATATATATATATATATATATATATATATATATATATATATATATATATATATATTTAATCACTTTAGATATTTTTAGGATTTTTTTTGGATGATTTTACTCATTTTTTGAAAATAATTACAATAATTTTCTTGCCAAATTTCGGGGACTTTTTTTTTAAAATAAAACTTTTAAGGGAAACTTTTAAGGAATCCTTGGAATTTTCTTCCTGAAGGTTTTGCAAATTTTCAGAAATTTGGGGAATTTTTTTGCTGAATTTTTGGATTTTTTTCAGACAAGGGCACCATATTGTTTGGTGCCCAGAAATGAGGATAACAGGAGAGTTAAAAACCAGTTGGAATTGGATCGGAGCAGCAGTTCAGCCTGATCCAATCAAACCTCAGCTCCAAGGGTTGTAAGAGCACAAAGGTGGGGCGGATGGAAGCACAGAACGGGCTCGTAGCTGAACACAATGCACATTAACAGAGGAGGAGGAGGAGCACAGCAGCCCACATGTTGGACAGGTAGATGCCAGAAGTTTGCTTGGTTTGTTAGTTTGCTTCAGTATTGGTTGTTCCTTTACAATGAATGTAACTTTCCAACAATAGCAGATTGCAGTGAACATACAAGCAGTCCTGCTCTTAAACTAATAGAAAAAAACTTACATTTTGGAAAAATATGTGCACAGATCTGTAGGTCTGAGTTTGAGGTGGAACACATGAACACTGCTGGTTATAGAAACAAGCCCAAACCAACATACTGAGTTGGAGATTCGGTGCTGTTGTGTAAATTTATGCTTTTTTTTTTTTTTTTTTTAACTGCAGGTTGAACATTTCGTTGTCTGCCTGCAAACTCCACTTTGCAAGTTGGTGTATTCAGTCAGAGGCCTGCACTGTACTGAGCTGGTGTTCAGGAAGTTGGGCTGTGGAGTTGTTGCAGTTTGTGATGCTGCAGGTGTTGAGCTGGAAAATGTGATCAGGGAGTGTGTGCTTCTAACGGTGCTGAACATTCTAAGTTTCAATGCTGTGCTTACAAATAGCATTCAAGAATTCCTGCACAGTGTGTATCTTTATTTTGTGCTGACACACATTCTGCTACTGTACTCATAAGCATACTGTTTTATTTATGCTGAGTTTAATTTATTAATTACTTTCAGACAGCTTGTTTTCCTCCACAGAAAGTCCCAGATAAGAGGAGGGGATTTTATACTTTAACTAGCTGTCTGCTTAACAACTGCTGGAAAAGCTCAGCATCTTGCTTTCACCACCAGAATCTTGTATTTCTGAACGGTCTGTCATCACAACCCGGCTAGTTCTCAGCCTTCAGCAACTAAACGGCAAACCCACCGTTCCTGAGCTTTATGTCTGGATACAACAAAACTAGGTAGAAATAAAAGCGGCTTGTCATATTTACACATTCAGCACTTCACTCCGACCGACGCTCTGTGAATAACGCTCGTAAACTAAACTTCCTTTCTTTACAAACGGCATCACATATTCTGAAGGCACTGCCAGGATTTCCACAGCTTCCACCTGCCTGTTGCAGCAGGTTCCAGCTGTCATTTACACACTGCAGTGAATCAACGCTAAACGAGGAAGGCGTGCTGACCTATCAGCTGTAGACATCCTCGTCTGAACTAAAGCCATTTAACCACTTGCGAATAAAAAGGCTCATGTTAAATAACAGGAGAATAGTAGATCTAAGTAAAAACATGAAGTAAAGTCACACTGAGCATCATCTAATATTATATATGTATCTGAAGTGACACAGTCCGACTTCATTTTTTCCCATATTCTTTATTTTTCTAACGTCAGTGCCAAACAGTCTCATCAGCATGTGTGACTGCAATACGTTGTGCAAGTGTCAGCTGTAATCAAATGTAATTATAATACTTAGCTGCTCTTTTTTCATGACTAATTATAAACTTTGCAACAGCCATCTAATACTAAAAATGAACGCTCAATACCAACTTAAACAGCTGCACCTGGCGTTGGATTACAACATGAACGCTCCGAGGTGAACACTAACATCAGCAAAGTGTAGCTGTTGTGTAGCGGCAGTAATGTTTAGTATTATTTTCAGCATGTTAGCAAGTAAACATTTCCTTATTAACATTAAAAAAACTAAATTATGACCTGATGTCAGCACTGGATGGAAAGTGAAATGCTTATCAGAGATATTTTATGTAATCTGGAGAGGAATATGTCATGTCATGAATGTGAGATTCAGATTATCGTGTCCGATGTTTGGCACTTTCCTGATTATTGACCGGTTATTGATGAATTAAATGTGCTATTTCAGGTCTGATGCAGCCTCCTCTGTCTCAGAAATATCTCTCAAGCAGTTAAAACTGAACCAGAAACACCAGCCGTTACGGTTCAATTTCAAAAACTTATCATTTACACATTACAACTTCCAGATCACAGAGTATCTACAAAGGAACACAACTTTTAGTCACAAATATCTGAAACTGAACAATGTGGTATTTGATCAAAACGGCAAAAGTCCGAATAAAAGACAAAAAACAACAAAAACAAGACAAAATATTAAAAAAATGAGACACAAAGCAAGAAAAAAATGGACAAACAACACAAGTGAGACAAAAAAAGAGACAAAATGAAAAAAATGAGACAAAAAAATGAATAAAGCTAAACACAAAATGACAAAAGTAAGACAAAAAGGAAACATGAAACAACAAAAACAAGAAACAAAACGACAAAAACATGAGACAAACGACAAAAAACATGACCAAAAACAGCACAAAATATTCTAAAAATGAGACACTAAATGACAAAGCAACAATGAGCAATTTAGCATTTTACTGTATGATTAAAAAAACTTGTTATGGTCTACAAATTATTTTAAATTTACAGATTTACAAAGTCATCCGTGGGCCAGATTGGACCCTCTGCGGGCTGCTTTTGGCCCACGGGTCGCATGTTTGACACCCCTGTTCTAGCAGCTCAGTCAAAGGCTGCCACAGATCACTCTGAAACAGAGTCTGGAAAAATATAGCTACTAACCTTAGTTGGCAGAAAGAAAATAAAGAAGAACAGCAGACGTAACCACAGGAGACAAACTGATTAATCTCAGTGAGGAGAGGAGGAGAGGAGAGCATCCTGATTCTCTTTTACATATTCAGTTACAGTCGCTTTTATTATTACTGAGGAAGCCTAGTTATGAATAACAGCTTCTCTGCTATCACACGCTGTTAAAACTTTACATTTAATGCATATTTATTCCAAATGTTGGTTATCAACCTTTCTTGATTACCGTTAATCGGTTGATCCCCAGTGAGAAAGTAATACTTGTGATTTACCAGTTGTGTGAGGATAATAAATAACAGAAACAAGCAAAATACAAAGACAGGAAATGGCTCGATTGATTCAGTTTTACACCGGCGCCCACTATATGTTAGGATGGATTTGAGATTTTACTGACCACTCTTAAGGCCTCTCTCCCGGTTAAACCCCTGACCTTTTTGTAGATGAGATACTCGAGCAGAAGATGTGGAACATCTGCCCCAAGAAATCAGGTCAGCTCAATCAATAAGCTTAATTTCTTATGAACTGGCAGAAAAATGTTGTTTTCCAGCACTGCATCTGTTTCTATACGACACGGTGATCGATTAAATTCTGCTGATTACGTGAGTCGTCTGTTTTATTTTACCACCTTGTGAAGCATGTTGTAAGATGGATTTTGATTAGAAATAAAGATTCTTATTAGTATTATTATCTTGAATTTCCCTCTGGATTAATAAAGTATCCATCCATCCATCCATCCATCGCATCACTTCAGTCACTGGTAATGAAATACCAATAATTAATCAGTCACACCATCAAACCATTTTGCTGAGTGTCCACTAAAACCGGCAATTTCCTTCATCCCATTCACTGTCTATGTTAAACGCACCGCATTGCATGCTGGTCCGGTTGTGATGCGTTTCAAGCTGCGATCCGGTGCGTCTCCCTGTAGCTCATTTGCATAAAGTAGACTCGACTTCTACTTCATGCAAATTCAATGCAGAGGTCTGATGCATCTCGAAACTTTGGTCAAACATCTAAACTAGTTCAAAGTGGTTCAAGCTCCTCCATGAGGTTTCAGTTAAGTTTGGGAACAATCAGCATCTCAGATTTCGTCTCCAGATTTCGGATGCTTGTTTTTTAACAGTTAAGAAGGAAACGAACAGAGAGAGAGGTGAACTGAAACCAGGACAGATTCAGCTGCTGCACAGATTATTTCTCGCCTCACGCTGAACTGTTTTCGTAATAAAAGAGAAAGTTTGCGACCGAGCCGCCATGTTGGTCCTGCTTGAATCCAGGAGCAGACATCTCCCGAGTTGATGCGTTTGTCCAATCAGGGGCAGAGAAGAAGGTCGGTAGGAGTTGAACACCAGCTACTGGTTTCAAGAACACGCCCACCAAGCGGGAGATTTCCAGATGCAGCGCGTTTACATGCAGGAAAAACGCATCTAGTGGACACATAAGATAAGACCAACTCTCTTTTAACCCTCATCAGTACATGTGGCAAAACCTACTTAATCTGTACACTTTGGGTCCAACTGGAGCCCAATAGTATTTCACCTGTTTCACATTTCTGTACCTGTCCATATCCTCTCAATGTATATTTTCCTAAAATGTGTGTCATCTGTAGATACAAATATAAAACAAACAATGAAATTACTGTTGATGACTACTGTAGTGTATTGCTTACAATATTAGTGTAAGAACTCCTGAACTGAAATGAAACACAGTGCAACTGAAGCAGTCATCACAAGAGCAACGTGACACAAACGTACATAAATAAAAGATGCACAGTCCAGCTCTGGTCTTGCTAGGGTCTGGCTGGGGTCTGCATGTACCCCAAAAGATTTTCTTATATATACACCACAAACCTGGTTGGAATCAAATAAGCTTGGGTGTATGTGGGTGACAACTACCTAAAGGGACTGAAAAATCCAACTTACAAATAAAAGAAATGACAAGTTGTATACCCCTGGGGTCTGCATGGAGAATAACATTAACCCCCAGTACGGACCCCAGGTGTACTGAGGAGGGTTAATGCTATTTTTTGGCCTTATTCAATAGGTAAGTAGACAGGAAAACAGGGAGAAGACCTGCAGCAAAGAGCCGTGAGCCAGAATCAAACCAGGCCACTACATAAGGGACTCTAGGCCCGAACCCGCTGAGCTATCTGGGCATCCAAGACTGACTCTTCTTATCAGCGATAAAACACTGCTGGCTGAAATCTAAGCCAGATCACTGCCTATGAATGGGCAAAGAGAGCAAAAAGGGAGATTTTATCCAAAGTTGTGGCTGGCTGAGGAGCACTGACCCTTTACAAAGACTGTTCCCCAGCAGCGAGGAAGAGATCACACAGAAATCCAACCTCATGTGGGTGTATTAGTGTTACTCTTTGTGTGTGTGTATGTATTACTCAGGTGTTTTGTTTTTTTTTAGATGTTTGCTTGTGCTTTTAAACACCCGTGTGTTTGGGCTGTATTAATGTACAGTTTCTTTTGCTGCATGGACACACACACGTACACAAATTGCACAAATTGGCTGACACGTCGCCTTAGATCATCTCCTCGTTGGATCTAATAGCATGTGTGAGTCAGCGCAGGCCAACCATATGTTTCACCACCTCCTTCTCTGCTGTTAAACACTAAAGCTGTATCGCTGACAGATGGCCCAGCTGCTTTTAGCGTGCCCATATTATTTTATTATGTAACGTGTGAACTGCAGAACGACTTCAAGTCCTTCATCTTTAGAAATCACACAAATGATCTCTTTAGGTGGACTATATAGAGCTGGAAACCTTCATTACTGTCACTCAGGTTTTCACATTTTTTTTAATACTTTCCACATTTTACACGCAACAGGAGGGAGGGAAATGTTACTTCTGTATTTAGGTTAGATTTAAAACATTCTTCCTCTCAGCCAAGAAGATTCATGTCACAAAAATGCAAATTTCTGTAGTTATTTTGTGTGTCTCTCATCATTTAAAGTTTTTCAATGGTCATTTTGTGTCATTTTTTTTGTCACATTGTGCATTTTTGTGGCCGTTTTTGGTCTGTTTGTGAAAATTTTAGTTGTTTTTGTGGTCATTTTGCAATTTTTTGTCGTTATTGTGTGTCTCGTCATTTTGTGTCTTTATATGATAATTATCTGTCTCTGAGTCATTTTGTGTTTTTCTATGGTCATTTTGTGTCATTTTGTGCGTTTTTGTGGTCATTTTGTCTTTTTGTGGTTGTTTTGAATGTCTTTGTGTTCACTTTGTTTCTTTTTTGATCATTTTCAGTATGGTTTGTGGCCATTTTATGTCTTTTTTTGGTCATTTTGTGCACTTTTGTGGCCGTTTTCGATCTGTTTGTGAAAATCTTTGGTGTTTTTATTGTCATTTTGCAATTTTTTGTAGTTATTTTGTGTGTCTCTCGTCATTTTGTGTCTTTATATGATAATTTGTCTGTCTCACTGAGTCATTTTGTGTTTTTTTTGTGGTCATTTTGTGTCATCTTTTGTCATTTTGTGCATTTTGTGGTCATTTTGTCTTTTTGTGGTTGTTTTGTGTGTCTTTGTGTTCACTTTGTTTCTTTTTTTGTCATTTTCAGACTGCTTTGTGGGCATTTTAGCTCTTATTGTGGTCATTTTGCACTCCTTTGGGGCCGTTTTCAGTCTGTTTGTGGTCATTTTAGGTGTTTCGTGGTCATTTTGTGTGTCTCTGTGGTCATGTTGCAACTTTTTGTAGTTATTTTGTGTGTCTTGTCATTTTGTGTTTTTCTGTGGTCACTTTCTGTTTTTTTTTAGCCTTTTTTGGTCATTTTGTGTTTCTTTGTCAGTTTGTGTCTCTCTGTGGTCATTTTTGGTCATTATCAGTCTGTTATGTCACAAGAAAGTGTATTAAATCTAATCTATCAAAGGGTGTGCAAATGGAGAAAACAGTGAAAAAGTAATGATTCTTCTGGCTCCTAGCAGCACACTGATTTGGATGGAGCTGAAACAGACTGAATTATACTGAAACACAAACATGACGGATGGGATTTTTACAATATTATACTTGAAATAGTTTTCTGTATCCTGGACTCTCATGTTTTTTCATGGGATGAACTGTTTCAGCAGTAGCAGGTGTCTTCTGCTTCTTGTTTTCAGTGATTCTGAACACTGCTTAAACACTCTGGACGCAAAAAAAAAACGCATCTTGTATTATTTGGAGGACTGCTTCGAGCACTTAAAGGTGGAGGTTCTAATCCAGTATACTTTTTGTAAAATTCATCAAGTTTCTCCTCATGGTTTGCTAGCTGTCTTTTCTGTGTGAGTGTTGAAGAAAAATTTAAAAATCTGGTTTTCGTAAGCAGCCCTGGCTCTGGAAACTGGAAATGGGAAACAAACAAAGTTGCCTGGTCCAGTTCATACAACACTATTCCAGTGTGCACATTTGTGCTCATGGAGGAGGAAAGATGAGGACATGAAGGGGGACGGTAAATCTGGCACAATAAATATCAACAATCTTTCTCTAGAACAGGGTGTCCAACATGCGGCCCGTGGGCCAAAATTGGTCCTCCAGAGGGTCCAATCCGGCCCTCAAAGTGTAAAAATTCCAGAGAAGACATTAACTGCAGATTGTAAATTAGTAAAACTATAAATTTAAAATTATTTCTAGACCATGACAAGTTGTTCTGATCATAAAGTAAAATACTAGATTGTTCATTGTTCCTTTGTGTCTCATTTTTGTAATATGTTGTCTTGTTTTTGTTGGTTTTTGTCTTTTTTGTCAGATTTTTCTTGTCTCTTATTTTTGTAGTTTTGCTTCTCGTTTTTGTCCCGGTTGTGTTTTTTTTTTAATCTATTTTTTGTCGTATTGTTCCTTTTCTTGTCATTTTCTGTCTCGTTTGTGTCCAGTTTTTCAGTCGCTCTGTAACTTTTTTGTCTAATTTTTTTGTCTCCTTTTATGTTTTGTTTCTTGTCGTTTGTCTCATTTTTGTTTTTTTGTGTCTCATTTTTGTAATATTGTCTTGTCTTGTTTTTGTTGTTTTTTGTCTGACTTTTGTCGTTTTGATCATGAAGTAAAATACTATATCATTCAGCTCCAGGTAAGTGCGACAAAAAGATTTGTGCCTTTTTGTAGATAAACTCTGATCTGGAAGTTGTAATGTGTAAATGATAAACTGAGGCTGAATGTCATTGAAATTGAACTTTTTTTTCTTAAGAAATTTCAGTTTGTTCATAATGTTTTGTAAAAAAAACAAACAAAAAAACCCCCAAAAAACTAATTCCTTAAATGTGAATATTTTCAGAACATACTTTCTTGCACTAAAACAAAGGAAAGAGCAGGAGTTCTGGTTATTTATAGGTTATTATGCTGTGATTTTACTGGTCCAGAACACTTGAGATCAAATTGGGCTGAATGTGGAACCTGAACTAAGATGAATTTGCCCCTGCTCTAGAATCACAGACTCCGCATTTTAAGGCAAAGAATATTAAAATCTCTGCTGAAAAATACACAAGATATATTAGCATTTGGTGCTGCTAACAATATTCTATTCTCACACATAATACCACGACATAAAAACAACATCAACACTGAGGAAGTCATGATGTTATTATCTACATTATATGGAATACTTGTATGTCTCTTACTACAGTGTTTTTGTTCACTTTGTCACCTGAGCTGCTATTGTTTGTTATGATGAACCTGAGGAGATACAGGAAGTGACTGATAACTTATTATGCGGTTGCCGGGCAACAGCGAGATGCCTCTCACTGCCGAAAACCACACGTAGGTGATTAAGATAAGAACTCCCTCTGTCCGTAGACTCTGTCCTCTTATCTGGGTGAAGCAACCTTTAGCTGTGAGCGTTATTACAGATGTAGCTGTTGAATGGATCAAAGTGATGCAGTGAGCCTGACAGGTTTTTATAGCCTCATAACATACTGCAGGGTGCGTTTTTATTATCCCCACCTCCAGGATAGATGCCTCTTATTCCATTTGTTCTGAGGGTTCGAGCTCCGTTTCCTTCGACCCGTCGTCCCCTCCACCTCAGACACATCTGGCAGAGAACATCTGGGCGTTTTCATTAGACCCAGGGTGGCTTGGTCTGAAAGAGAAAAGAGGTAATTGTGATGCAAAGCCATGGAAATACATGCAACGATCACAAATGGGGTCATGTAATTGAGGGACTTTTGAAGTCCACGGGATATATCTTCCATACATTTTTATTTACAGTAAAAAAAAAAAAAAGTTTTTTATCTTCATTGTGATCATGTCTTTACAAATTCCATAATTATTTATTATGGAAACAATCCCTTATTAGTAAGAAATGACTGGATATCACTAAAATGTCTACTAAATAACCGTCCCAATTTAATGCCAACCACCTTCTAATGAGCTAAACAATAACAAAATGAGCTGATTCAGAAATAGTTTGGATTGTGTTCTTTTTATTAAGTTGAGACAATCATGACAGATATTTCTTTTTTGGCAATATCTAAAATTTTATGTGGAAAATAACTAATTGTATCTATGTCTGAGAAATCACTTTCAACTAAGTTATCCATTACAAAAAAACCTCTCAGGGAAGTGTGTTAATTCCAGATCACATGACCTGTTCATTTGGTTTGTTTTTGGTCATTTTTCAGTACGTTTTGTGGGCATTTTAAGTCTTTTTGTAGCCATTTTGTGCATTTTTGTGCCTTTTTGTGGCCATTTTCAGTCCGTTTGTGATATTTTAAGTGTTTGTGTGGCTATTTTGCAATTTTTTTGTAATTATTTGTGTGTCTCTTGTCATGTTGTGTCTTTATATGATAATTATCTGTCTTACTGAGTCATTTTATGTCTTTTTTGGTCATTTTCAGTCCATTTTGTGGGCATTTTAGGTCTTTTTGTGGTCACTGTGCATTTTAGTGGCCGTTTTCAGTCTGTTTATGATAATTTTAGGTGTTTTTGTGGTCATTTTGCAATTTTTTGTAGTTATTTTGTATCTTTATATGATAATTATGTTCCTCATTTAAACATTGAGTTCAGTTTTTCTGTGGTCATTTTGTCTCTTTTTGAGGCTTTTTTGGTCAAGTTGTGTTTCTTTGTCAGTTTGTGTCTCTCTGGTCATTTTTACTCATCATCAGTCTGTTTGTGGTCGTTTTGTCTCTTTTTATAATAATTTTGTGTCTCATTAAGTCATTTTGTGTTTTTCTGTGGTCTTTTGTGTTATTTTATAATGCAGAATAAGAAAATACTCAATTGTATATATAATATTAAGAAGAATCTTTGTGTAAAAATGCCATGTGGTGTTTGGTTACGTGTTGAATTTAGGCCTGAAAACAGCAAAAAATGTCAATTATGTTACAAAAAGTCCTGCAATTATACATTGACCCAACTAATATGAAACAAATTGAGTGAAAACATAAAGAAGTTTTAACATTAAGTGCCTGTTAAAAGAAGAATCTCCCAGCAGCATGTGTTTGTAACTGACCACCTCAGTACGTGCAGCTCATATTATACCTCCTCTTATGCATACACGCAGCATGTGCACGTACAGTAGGTTACCAGAAGCCATTTGGGCCATAAATCATACATGCTCTGCCAGATCCCGTCTTACATGCACAACGAAGCCCTAACTCTACATTATACCTGCTCACAAACACACACACAACACCGCTAACATCATTCCCACACAGGATCCGGCTTTCTTCCAGTCATATATGTGAGAGGCGGTGGTAGTTTGTGTGATGCAGAGCGATACTGTTTGTGGAGGAGAACTGCAGTCTGTATGAGTGAGTGAGGCTGTCAGGTTGTACTGTGGAGCACTGAGAATAGTAGAATGCACAATAATCAATATACTGTTCTGTTTCACACGCACCAGGATCATCAATCACATACAGTAGGCACATAGCGGCACTGTCACTTCTGTGTGTGTGTGATTTATGTTCACAAGGTGTCTTATGGTGTGTAGACAGCTGTGCAAGAAGTGTAATAAGTATTACTTTTCTAATGTTCATGGGGTTGTTGTGTCAGAGTAATATTGATTCAGCTCTTTCAATTTCCATACTTTGTGTTTTTGTTTTGTAGGATTGCATTACATTTTGTTCCCCAGGTAGCCCGCAGTCACACAGGTAAACAAACAGACATCCTTTCATATAAAGTATACGGCAGCATACCGAAGACTCCGGTCTCCTTCAGCCCTCCAAACTTCTGCATGGCTTTGATGGCCTTGGTGAGGGCCTCCTTGGTCTGAAGCTGGCCGGTCACCGGGTCAGGAGGAGGGAGGTAGCCGAACTTACTCAGCCAGTCCTGGAGAAGAGACAATAGAGTCAATTATATAGTAAATATAGTAGTATAGTAAATAAATATATAGCAACTAGCATAAAAAAGGCAATATGTAGCGGTATATTTACACCGTGTCAATGTGAGAAAGATTTGAGACTGAATTTCTGCACCTAAACGTCCACCAATGTGACAACTTTACAAATTTTACTCATTTGTTATTTTTTTCTTTATTTGATAGGGGCAGTGCACTTTAATGAACTTCTATTTAGGCAGCAATGGACGGAAATATGCCGGATTGTAGCAACGATGCTAATTTACATCCGCAGTGCCTAGGCAGGAAAAAAAAAACACAATAGGTCACAATAAAATGATAATAAGTCACAATAAAAGGTCAACAGGTCATAATAAAAGGACAATTTCACAATAAAAGGATAATAAGTCACAATAAAAGGACAATAAGTCACAATAAAAGGACAATTTCACAATAAAAGGATAATAAGTCAAAATAAAAGGAAAATAAGTCACAATAAAAGGAAAATAAGTCACAATAAAAGGACAATAAGTCACAATAAAAGCACATTACAAAAAATACACAAAGAAGTTAAAGGTCAGTGGTTAACTTTCCATATTAAAACTGTCTTTCAACTTCATCCCTTCCCTTCTACTAAAGTATTCCATGTCAGAAGTGAGCATCAATGTGGTATTCTTCAGATAAATCACATTCTGACGTTCATTTCTAAGCTCAAACTTATTGTGTTGCATGCTAACATATTCCTGTGTCATTTTGTTTGCGTGGAAACACAAGTTAATGACCATAACTGATCCGAGGAAGCAGTTATTTCCTCTTTTGCAGAATAAATGGATGTCGCCTCCAAAGATATCCTGACGAGGAAGAGTATTTTCATTATGTTTACCAAAAACGTCAAAAAGTCAGCTTTCAGTTTTGTCTTTTATTAATGTATTTCTTTGGGTTTTACATTGAATCTGTCCTTCACAACTCAACGCACACAACCCCAAACATGACCAGTAACAAGTACACACAGCTGAACAGTCAGTCCAGACATTTCAAGGACTCCAAGTATCCCAAAGGTCCAACACCTGTTCCTGTTTATTGTTTGCATTTCAGTGCACGTATGTCCATTTAAGATCTGCCAGAGCTTTGTGTCATGCAGCTGTTTGGGCACTAATGTCAACCGTGCACCATCTAAAACCCTTTAACTTCTTAACACAAAATTAAATAAGCATTTTCACCGCCGACAGTTTGAAATGGAAATGGAACACAGCCATAATTAATGTTATTAGTAACAGCTGAGCTTTTACGGAGCTTTTACGGCACAAATCTGCTGTGATAATGATGCATCTAATAATATAGTACATAAATTAAACTCTGCTGTCCAGTAGAGCCACATACAGGTGAAACTAATAAAAATAGGGAATTATTATGCACGTACATGCGTATCCAGGCTAACTCTGCTGCAGCATGCTTTTCTAAACTTAAACTGATCGCCTGATTCGCATGTTATCGTCGCACATCATTCTCATACGTATGGACCAGCAGAGGCCTCCTCTGGCTTTTAGCAGAATGCTGATAATAATTAATTATGATCACTGAGAAAGACAAATTATCTCTGATAATGTGGACAACCTCCTGCGTCATCTGAACAAGTGCATGTAAATTTTCCAGTGGACCTTGGAAACATAGAAAGCAGATCTTGGTAACATGTGGTAAACATAGTGACAGGGTGTATTTTAGACCCAACAGTCCTTTTCTAAATGTAACTGGTGCCTAATTTAACAAACACCAGCTGAAAATGTGAAAAACAATGAGTTAAGTTTGCGTACAGTAATAATGAGCTTTAAAAGGGATTTGATCTCAAGTCTCTTATGTCTAAGTTTTTTGATTTACTCTTGTAAGCGCAGCTCTACTGGCCTTAAGTGATTACAGCCCACTGAGCCGACTGGAAATGATCTGTAACCATAATGTCCCTTTAATGGGGTGAAAACATTTCAAATGGCTGAATTCATCATGTGCAAAACAACACACAAGGTCTAATTTCACACATTAATTGTCTGCATTTGTAAACTTCACTTAAACACTTTAGCAGATATAAAAGTTGCATAAAACTTTACCTGCATAATTTTTACTGCTGCTCTCACAAAGAACATACAGTATCATACGGTATACATATAATCAGAATGGTCAGAGAAGCTTGCAGGTTTGTACATTGCAAAATCTGACCAGATGCGGTAGAGCAGGGGTGTCAAACATGCAGCCCGCGGGCCAAAAGCGGTCCTCCAGAGGGTCCAATCCAGCCCTCAAAGTGTAAAAACTACAGAGAAGACATTATCTGCAGGTTGTAAATTAGTAAAACTATAAATTTAAAATAATTTCTAGACCATGACAAGTTGTTTGGATCACAAAGTAAAATACTAGATTGTTTATTGTTCTTTTGTCATTTTGTGTCTCATTTTTGGTCATGTTTTTTGTCTGACTTCTGTCTCATATTTTTGTCGCTTTGTTTTTCTTATTTTGTCATTGTGTGTTTTGCTTTATTTGTTGATTTTGTTGTTTTTTTTGTCTCGTTTGTGTCCATTTTTTGTCACTTTGTAACTTTTTTTGTGTAATTTTTTGTCTCTTTTTTGTTTTGTCTCATGTCATTTTTGGATTATTTTGTCGTTTTTGTTGTTTTTTGTCTGACTTTTGTCGTTTTGATCATAAAGTAAAATACTATACCATTCAGTTCCAGATAGCTGTGACTAAATGTTGTGTTCCTTTGTAGACACTCTGTGATCTGGAAGTTGTAATGTGGAAATGATAAACTGAGTCTGAATGTTGTTAAAATTGAACTTATTTTTCTTAAGAAATTTCAGGAAGTTCATAATGTTTTGCAAAAAGATAATTCTTTTAATGTGAACATTTTCAGAATGTACTTTGCACTAAAACAAAGGAAAGAGTTGGAGTTGTGGTTATTTATATGTTATTATGCTGTGATTTTACTGGTCCGGCCTCCTTTAGATCAAATTGGGCTGAATGTGGAACCTGAACTAAGATGAGTTTGACATCCCTGCTGTAGAGGATTCTAATATTTCTGGCTTTGGATGATACTAGATCTTTTTCTGGCATACTGTACAGTACAGTAGTGTGGATACTGATTGCACTCTTGGTCTGTCTGTAGGCTTTTAATGAAACATATATTTTGCCATATCCTTACAGGAGAAGCACAGATCACATACATTTCATTAGCAGTGACTCGGATCCATCAGTTTTGCCAGTAAACAGTGACAATAAGGCAGACTGGACGACACCAGTATCCTGGCTCTTTCTCACCTGAATGGAATGTTTTTAATATTACCAATAGTGTGGCATGTTTTTATGATAAGCCAACATGTCTGCTGTAAAAGAGGATCATGAAAAGCAAAACAAATGAATGGAATTCAGCCATCATTCCCATTATGTGCTTTTCCTGCTGTGAGGTGCTCAGGTGCCTCTTCATCTTTTCCATCACTGTATCGATCACTGTTGCTTTCATGTGTTCTTGCAAATCGTATAATCACGTTGCACTGAGCTGTTTTCTTGTATTGTGAATGACTGTTCTATGTATGAACACAAACACGAGGTTTAAAAGGGGCCAAACTGTGTGAACAGCACGAAAGGTTGCTAATTAGCGGAGATGCTTTATTCACTTAAGTTCTGCAAATTTGATTTTGACAACTATTAATTTCCCGAAGGTTAATTTTCACCTCGTGTCAATTATCGTTGACCCAAATTACAGCTAAATCCGCCCTCTTTCTTCTAATTGAATCTGGCTGTTTCTATTTGTATCCCTCTTTCTCTCTCTTGACCTCCACCTACCCCAGCTTCTCCCTCCTGCTGGTAGCCAGTTTGGCAAGTCACGTTTTTTAATGGGATTTTGATCAGCGCATCAGACATGAGTGACAGCAATCAATGACAACAGCGGGAAAATTCCATTAACTGAATAACTGACTTTAGTTCTTACAAAACTGTCCGCTCAATATCAGCAAAGAAAAAGTTACGGAATGCAGATGAATCCAAATGTAAGGCACAAAAGCAGTTCTTAAGAAAATATGAAAAAGTGAGAGTAAAAGTGTGAGACTAAATAGCAACACAGACAATACTGAAGGCCTTTAACTTTTAGATTTCATTTTTCAATAGAGAAAATATAAAAGACTCCCCCCCGCCAAAAAATACAAATTCAAAAGCAAAAATCTAGAATTGTGTCTTTGCTTTTTGTTACCAAAAGTCAAAAGATCAAAAATCAAGTAAAAAATTCTGATAATAAAAAAAAAAAGGCTTTGTTAAAAGGAGAATATATATGTGTATCTGTAGGGTTACATTGTGTAAATACGAGGTCTGATGTCTACAAAATAAAAAAACCCTGGGTTAATTCACTACCTCATCAGAACATTAAAATATAAAGCACTATATTAACACTATCTTATAATTTAATGCCCTGATAAATGTCGGGGAGACATGTCTCTTTTCATTCACTAATAAAATTTAAGTGTCTATGTGGTGCTTTTAGTTTCTGCACTCATGCCAGCTGACTGAAGCCTGAATAACTGCAGATAAAAAAGATGCTTCCAGGGTTCTCAGGATCGTTACCTTCTGCACTCATTACAAAGTTCTCTGGTGTTGTCCTGCTAATACATATGGTGTTTGTCTTATTGGGGTTTAACTCCATCACACACTCACTGTAAAGGTTGAATGGTAAACAATCTTGCCTCACACCTCTGCGAATGTTCACCCGGTTCGAGCATCCAGCTGCAGTTCTAACAGTCACTGTTGCCAGTACAGAATTGCAACTAGTCTCCTCTCATGCGTCAGGACTCAGTCCTTTTTCATGATATCCAGTAGCTTATGATGTTGGATCAATGCTTTTGTGTGAAACACAGGAAAAGGTTTTGTTGTTTTTCAATCATTCTTTCACAGATGCACCTGAGCAGCACCTTGGAAACACGATAACAGAAGATGGGAAAGTGGATGAAGAAATTAAAAGAATTGGAAAGACGAAGACCAAGTTTGGGGATGCAAAGAATTCCTTTGCAGAAACATCTCACTGAAACTAAGACTGTTGAGATGTTCTGTGTGTTCTGTACTAGCTTACAGATGTGAAGCATGGCAATTCACAAAAAACATCCAAAAGAGAAGACAATCCTTTGAGATATGGTGCATTAGGAGAATGTATAAAAGTAGCCTGGTGTGTGATCTAATGCAAAGGAGAATGAGTTCTGCTGGCTGTGTTCTCGCGACAGTGCTGGGAAGCTCCATAACACAATTCTTGAAGGCGCCATCGAAGGAACAAGAGGAAGGCTGAGAGGTAAATGGAGTGACGACATCAAGAGGTGGAGTGCAACACAGAGAGCTGCTGAGAAAAGACACGAATGTAGATCTATGGTGGCCAACCTTCGTACAAAGACGCCACATGATGAAGATGATGATGATAAAAGAGGGCAAGGGCGGATTTATGACTGATTTATGACGTATCCGGCAGAAAAAGGGTTAGAAAGATGAGAACCTGAAAGAAAATTAAGAAAACTAGTGATGGATAAAATGTGGTGAATGAGCAGCAAACAGAAACAGCTGATTCAGAGGTCTCAGTGGGACACAGTTGACATGTTGTATATATTTGCGGTTTGGGTCAAACGGAGTGAGATTCTGCAGCAGGTATTGCTGAGCAGGAGCTTCTAGCTAAGCACTTTAAAGTGCAAAAGTTGCCCAGCCCACCTTTCAGCGGCTGAACGAAATGTCAGCATACTGAGCATTTTTGGCAGAAAAAATAACGGCATAAGACAGTATTGATCCTCGTTGTTAAATTTCCTTGTCGGTTCCTCTCCATCTGATAAGGACCAGGTGAGGCACATAATAACATCCCTGCAGCTGCCTTAGATTCAGCATCTTCCTCAAGGCTACTAAAACTTAAATCTAGTCCATTTACTAAAAGGATGACTTCACTTCACCACCCTGCTGCTGCTAAATAAATATTTCTCCCGCATGTGATCCGATAAAAGAAAAACAGGAATGTTACACTGCATCATCCGATATGCTTTCCTGGACTTTTTGACAACAAATTAGCAATTTCCACACATCAGTTGAGGCTGAAAGCGCCCTGAGATCATCAATCAAAGGAGCTATCTTTGTTTTAGAGCTGCAAATGGAAAGGCAATATGGGTAATGCATTTCACACATACGCAGTTCAATGTGATTTAAGTAACAACAGAAACACATTAGCGCATTTATGGAGCCACTGAGGAGGAAAATAATAATTAGAAAGGAAACAGAATAAAACAAGAGCAGGAAAAATAATGAGCCATTTAGGTGAATACAATTAGGTTTTGTATAATGTTCATGAAAGACTACTGAAAGGCAGTTTTTGCTTTTCACTGACTGTAAGTGTTTACTAGAGCTCTATACGGTGGAGCTGATCTAATAGCAGCAGCATGTGGGAACCAGTGATGGTTTCTTAATGCACAGATCAAGAGTGAGTCACACCGCTGATGCTGAGGCGCTTTGGCAGAAATGCTCAGTAGTAAATGACTCTATAAGCCACATTTGATTACACCAGACTCCAAAAGAAAGAAAAAAGATGTCTGGAAAAGAGGACAAACATCCTGCCGTCATGCAGAGAGAGTGAACGTCGCTCCTAATGAAGGAACTGAAGCCGTTCGTATAAGTTTATTCTCACTAAATCTGTGATTAACTGCAGCACAAGGGGGCTGATGCAGATGGCTGAGACTCCAGTCTTCTTTAATCATGCATTATTAAGGAACGCACACACAGAAAACCATGGCACAAAACGATGTAAATTCCCACATTTTTGTATGTCAAATGGGTTTTCCTAAAACACACTCTGCCGAGGCTGTTCACTGTAGTTTTGTCTGAACAATCTGAGTTTGTAGCATCCTGTAGTCTTTCATTTGCTCTGCAATGATGGCATCAAAGCGTGGAAAAAATATACATAATATATCCCCTTTGTGCCACACAAGTCATGTCCATTTCCACAGTGTACGCTGATCCATTTGGAATAGCATCCCCATCTTCCACGCATGATATCCCGATTTTCCTAATTGGAATTCTGAATGGCTGGTTTTATTCCTTTGGGAATCAAGAGAAACAAAGACCTGACTGACTCCACAGGCGGCCAAAAAAGGCACTTGAACTGGTCAATGTTCACGTCTGTCCTACGTTTCTGCCCTCCGATTGGTTCCCTTGTCTCGACCAGCTGTATCCTCCTCTACCTCTCCTTCTTCCTCCTCATATTTCTCTTTCTCATGATTGTTCATGCCATTTCTCTGATCTCCCTCCTTTCTTGGTCCTTCCTGGTGTTAATCTTCATCCTGTTCTATGTTGTCTTCGTTATACGAGTCCTCTCCTTCCTCTTCTACCTAGTAAAGAACTGATGTACAAGGTCTTTGTGGTAAATGCACTGAAAAGGCTGTATAAGAGAAATGTGGAATTCTCCTTGATATATCACCAGTCTGTATAAAAATGTGTCAAAAAACGCCTACATTTCTTACATTATATCTTTTCTCATACAACATTTTTGCAAAATAAAGAGGAAAAATTGTGTTTGATGAAGTATGAATCATTGTGGGTTTCATGTTCTTAGTCAGCTCTTCTAAATTTCTAATTTATCAGAGCAAAAAACTGTAAAAAAAAAAGTTTGAAGAATTGATACATTTTCAACCTTCAATGCTAAGATAATTATAAGAAAGGCGGAGTTCAATCGAGAAAATGAACCAAATCTAAGCTTAAAATCATTATATTTTACAAAATCACTTTATTTGAAATGTCTGACTTAAAAAGAAATCCAAAAATAACTAGTTTCCTCTGTAAAAAACTAAAAATGTTGCATAACCCAAAAGCCATGTTTGACTGAGCTGCAACCAAAAGTCATGTGGCAAAAATTCTGTGAGCAGTCAGCTGAACTGGGTTGAACTGCAGGCTGTGTTCACGCAAATAGCAACAGAACAAATTAAAATTGTAAGTAGTAAACAGTCTACAGCATGTGGAGCCACCATTTTTTCCCAGTATCAGTAATACCTGTGCAGCCTTGCAAAACTATTGCACATTTTTGGTAGAATTCAACTCTGTTTTTCATGAAATATAGCATTCTCATTTTGTCACACTGCACAAAATACATTTCTGAGTTCCCTCTGCTTCTAGCCAGGGTTGTGTCGTTTCCATAGAGGTGTAAGACTTTATACTGCATTGGAAAAATGAGGCCATGATTTTCAAAAATTGCTTGGAGTTCAGACAGTAAATTAATACATTCTGACTCAATAACACAAAAAGACAACAAGACTACAGACAAACTGGTGGTCAAGAAGCTGTGAAAGCATGCTGGTGGTTTACTAGCTACATGTTAAGATGCTCATAATGACTGGAAATAGACGGAGATATTTACTGTGGCCTCCCTCTTACTGACAGTTAACAGTTGCACTTAAACTAGACAATGTCAGTCTGGACCAAAGAGGTGGAACAATCAACTGACAGACCAGACAAGCAAATGGCTAAAAACATAAATTAAGTCATGTTTTAAAAAGCCAAATCAATTTACTATGACCTGTTGTAACGCACATTTTATTCATCGTCGACTACAAGCAGAAATTATGTGTATGTTCAACATTTCCGTAGATCACAGCAGCCAGTGTCAGCCTTTAGTACCACACAAGAACAACTGTGACCTTTATTTAAAATGGCAGGAAGGTAAGAGTGTGGAGGCTGTGAACAAAGAGCTCTAGAATGGAGGGGAAAAAAAGGAATGCACTCCTGAGTTTTGCAGCATCTGAGGCTGTTTGTTAGAACGTGGTACTTCATTGTGTGCTTGCGAAAGTGGTGCAAGGTCACCGAAGGATCCTGTCAAGAATCCCAACCTCTGTCATCAGTCTATCTGTCAGGGCTGCCTACTGTTCACAAAGGTGACTGTACAGCCACTGACTTTGAGTAGCAGTATGTATGAGCCAAAGGATGCAAAATAAAGTCAGAACACCATGAAACACTTCACCCAGCGTTACGACACAACAGGGGAGAAAAGGTGAGAGAAGACGGTCAAAAAACAGACAGAAAGGGAAGCTGGAGAAATACAGAAAGGGAAACAAAAGGAGATCTCTGATGAGAAGGGCTTCTTAAGTCTTAACATCCACTCATGCTCAAGGGAGCTTTCTGTTGTACAGCCTTGTAAACATCAAACCAAACCACTGACTATGATTTCACACCCCACTAGAGAGAGACAGGGAGTGTGTAAATGCGAGTCATGCATGCATGAGCTGCATGAATAACATTGACCAAAAAGAAAAGAAGACGAAAAAAACACTAGTGCTGTAGCCGATTTGTTAGCTGAATTAGATTTGGCTGTTCAATGCGAAGATTCAAAATCCTTTGGTGTGAGTTTCTGTTGTGATTTTGACCACACTGAATGCAAAAGAATCGTGGGAACCTATATTTGAGAATTTAAAAATCAATAAGAGACAGCTGTGTTTGCATGTAAGGTTTGAATTGAGGCCTATTTGAATTGTTGACATTTACCAAATGGATTTCCTAGAGGCAGCACACATCTGTTTAAATCAAGCTCTCACAGCCTGCCTTTCCTGTTTTAAACATTAATACAAAATGTAAATAAATGAACTAATTAAATAGTTTAAAATAAATTCAAAGTATTAACCACTATGAAATAGCGGACATGAATTTCTTCCTGTTTAAATAATAAACAAATTTAACTTTAATAATGTTGTCCTTCAAATGTCTGAAATGCTGCCATACTGTCAACTTCTTCTGAGACATGGTTACAGAAATAAACTGTATATAAAGATGGATGACCCCTCCATGACCTATGGGTTTTCTGAAGAGCAGTTTTGAAGGTTTGAAGGTCAGTGTGGTAGTTCTGGTGTCACCATCTTGGCGTTTCCCAACTCTGCCTAATCTCAAACTAATCTAAGATTGAATGAAGACGTGGAACATAAATGGGGCTGAGTCAGTCCATGCAAATGTCTCTGGGGCCTGGACTGCTGTATGATGGTGATTTAGATAAAAATGTACCCCGTGTACAGTCGTGAACAATGAAATTAGCTATAGAGACTGAAGCTACATGTAGTACAAAGCTGTAAAGATGTTATCTTTGCTGTAAAGGTAGACATTTTAACATGAAGACCTATAGGGACAGACTTGCCATTGAAAGAGCATTAGGTGATCATTTAAGAAGCTGAAATTTTTGCCATTTATTGCGGTGGCTTCATTGTTCAGCCCCCAAAGTTGCTGCTTGGTTTACCAACCACTACACCTCAGGCTCCATCTGCTTTTATCAAACATGCACCATTGCATATTGACACATGGATAATTAAATTTTTTTGGCACCAGCTAGTCCTGCTACAATATAATTTCTGTCTCATGGTTATGTGAACTCGAAGTTGAAGTTGTAGACTTTTCCTTTGATGGTGTTGATCATTTTAACCTTCTTTTGAGAAATCTGTTTGAAATTTTGCTTTTGATTTCTTGAGTTGTGGCCGAAACAAGTTTGGAAAAAGGTCACAGTGACGTTTTACCAGTTCATCTATGAGGCCGAATGGACACTTCGGCAAAATTTGAAGCAAATCCCTCAAGAAATATCCACTTAACGAATGGGACTCATGTACAACCTGAAAACATAAAGCCAAATACATTCCTGATTCTATCTTTTTTTAAAAATAGTTTTCCATTTAAACCTCATGCATTTATAAGTTCTCTAAGCTTCTAT
Organism: Amphiprion ocellaris; assembly: GCF_022539595.1. Lineage (NCBI taxonomy): Eukaryota > Metazoa > Chordata > Actinopteri > Pomacentridae > Amphiprion > Amphiprion ocellaris. The sequence continues at coordinate 3,485,447 of NC_072782.1, forward strand.
CTGTTTTATCTAGTTATTATAGTGACATTAACTGACCAAAAAAACTTGAATTTGACTTAAAGAATTTTAGACAATTGAGGAATCTCCAACAGATGACTTTCAGGGGTGAGCATGTTGTACGGTTAAGATGTTATATGCACACATGAAGGACATCCCGTGTCTCTATTACCCTTATTTAATCTGTCATTCATCTTTCAGAACAAGGATAGTGGATCTGTGTGTGACCAGTAGCAGCATCTAGTCTGTATTTTAATCTATCGGCGTGAGTTCGATTCATAAAAGCAGAGTTTTGTAAGCACACTCTATTGCATTAATGACTAGTTTTATAAGTTCCTGTGGCCCTTTCACAGCTTTTTTCCACTGTTAAAACATGTTTCCTATTCCACGATATGAATTACTCACCACAACTGCGTCTTCTCTATAAAACTGGACAAAACAACCAACATTTAAACAGCCGCTTTACAAGCCAACAAATGCAGGGTATTGGCCCTAAAAAGGCACATTTAAACTTTTACGGTTTTGTACTTAAACTGCAGACTTATCTAAAATATAAATAGACCAATGAGGAATTCATTAAGGAGAAATAAGTGAAAACTGAGAATCCGTTCAGCTCCTTAAGAAGGCCGTCTCATAGTTCATTCTGGAATTTGATAAACACAGAAAGTAATTTGTGTCTATTTTAGAGAGTGTAGGGATTAAAGTGCTGGCAGAAGAAAAGCTATTGATGATAATATTAGAGTTTCACTATGAATTGTGCCTCCACAGAAACTGGCTCTTCTACAAGTAATGAAAAGATTCTTGGGCTGCATCGAGAGTCTAATCATCTTAACAGAATTTTTTAATCAAAGGATGAATGGTGGCGGCACATGGATCGATACTGAAATATCGAAACCTCTGATCTCAACGGTTTTGTTTTAGGAATGGATTTTATATACTAAAAAGTCAGTATTTAAACTCAGTAACTCTGGGTTAAATGTGTATTTTATCACCAGTTGGAGAAAGAATAGAGAAGAAATACGCTACTACTGAGCGTGGAAACTACTAAGATAGACTGTAAATGTGTGGGGAAATGAAGCCAGCCTGAAGAGGAGAGGAAAGGTGCTGCTTAAAGCAAGACACATTCTATCATTGAGTCCTTTCGCTGCTACAGTCAAGAGAGTCCAGTTATTGTGGGAAACTGATTCATGTCCATTTGGGCTTTAGCTTGCATGCTGACGATCAAACAATGGGAGTTACCATTCTTTAAAACCATGAAATTGATGGATTCCTGGACAGAAACAGATATAAGGACTCATCCATCATGCAAAAGGATAGTATGGCAGCTTATGTGATGTTTTGAGACATAATAAGAATGCTATTTCTTTTCCTGGACACTTTAAACCTTTATGAAGTAAAGAGAAAAGAGGCAACCTCCAAAGTATTTTGTCACAGAGCAGTTTGTTCTTGTTTTTTCCTCTGACTTTTGTTGCTTGTCCCATGTTTTTGTTGTTTTGTGTTTATTTTATCTCGCTTCTGTTGTCTACTGTTTTGTCATTTTGTTTCTCATTTGTGTCATTTGTGTATTTTTTTCTCTTGTTTTTGTCGTATGTTAATTTTTTTGTCGCTTTCTAACTTTTTTGCCAAATTTTTTGTCTTTTTTTGTTTTTCGTGTCATTTGTTTCATTTTTTGTAGTTTTGTGTCTAATTTTTCTAATATTTTGTATTTTTTGTTGTTTTTTTTGTGTTTTTTGTCTGACTTTTGTTGTTAAAGTAAGTAAGTTAAGTAAAATAGTACAATGTTCGATTTCAGATACATGTGACTAAATGTTGTGTTCCTTTGTAGACACTCTGTGATCTGGAAGTTGTAATGTGTAAATGATAAACTGAGGCTGAATGTTGCTGAAATTGAATTTATTTCTCTTAAGAAATGTCAGGTTGTTCATAATGTTTTGTAGAAAGATAATTCCTTAAATGTGAATATTTTCAGAATGTACTTTTTTGCACTAAAACAAAGAAAAATTTTGGAGTTGTGTTTATTTATAGGTTATTATGCTGTGATTTTCCTGCTCCAGCGCGCTTGAGATCAGATTGGGCTGAATGTAGAACCTGAACTAAGATGATTTTAATGACTATCACATATAAAGGTCAAGTAGTTCTTTGGAGAACAAATATGTTCCTGATTGGTACAAGATTGTAGCTGCACATTTCACACATATTCATGTAGTTAAATCACCTAATCATTGGTTTGATTTTACACACTGACCAGGTCATTTTTTGTGTCGTATTATTATATTTTGTGCCCATTTTCACGTCTTTGTTTGAGTTCTGTTCTTATTGTCGCATTGTTCGGCTGAAAACACAAAAATGCTCAAATATGATAAAGAGTCTCAATTACAAAGACAATAGTATTCCTATATCTTGCTTCTTTTTATCGCTCTCTGCCTCAGTCTCTCCCTCCCACACCGACTCGGTGCTGCTCCTGCTCATCTGGACGTGAGGTCAACCAGTGAACATGCACTGAATCAGTTTCTTACAAAACAGAGGCACAGGGGAAAGAAAAGAAACAGAGTGGAAAAAGAGGGCGAGACTGATGAGAACGCAGCCACGAGTTGGCAACAGAGATGGTCGCATGATGCTGATGTTGGCAGCTGGTCCTTCTTATCGCTACAGAAAGAGCAGATCTTAGACAGGTGATGTGTTGTGATGTAAATGCAGCAAACACAAACATCTTGTGCTGGATCGGAGCATTACCTGCCCAGTGAGAGGTGTAATATGTGGAAACTGGCTGGAATTGCATCACAATTAGTACGAACAGTAACAGGTCTGTGTTCCTAATAAACAATGAGCCACATAAAGTTTTTTTTTTTCACCTTTAAAATGTTGTTTTATTGCAGGATAAAGCCGTGCATATTAAAACATTTGGAAACTCATTCTGCATTTATTGCGCAACGTGTTTCCAGTGTGTGGTTGTCTGACATGTAGCCCACTTTTTGGGGATTTTTATCTGCCTCTTAATGAGATACTTTGATCTCCCACAGTTGTTTTAATTTAGAAATGAAGCAGTACGGAGGAACTTCTGTAACAGCAGGGTAAAGATGAAAGACTGAATACATAACAGCACACTGATATATGAACAGAACTGTGCAAAACAGTTACTTGTTCAAAAAGAAATGGATTGGTAAACACAACACAAAGGTCTTTTTGTCATCATACAGTGTTTCCTTCATATACTTTATTAATTCATCTAGTAGAGTAGACCTTCCCAAAGTTATATTCGGTTCTGTACGTGCCAGATCAGCGAAGCAGCAGCGATACAAAGAATTCAAACGGGTTAGTGAAAGTGAAAGCAAAAACACTTGAGTGGAAAAAAATACATCAAAGTGTTCACTGATAATGATAGTGATTATGGAACATAATTATGTTTCCCATCTGCAAGCACACTGCTCTCTGCTTCTCTAAGATGGTACACTTTTATTATATACTGCTTTTCACAGGGTACCGCTGCTCTAGAGCACAGAGCAAGATGGTATACATTATACTTAAAAACTGCTGAGGGGCTTAAAGGCTGCCTAAAGATACTGTACAAATGCAATAACCCTTGCACATAACGTCATGACTATTCAGCACGTAACTACTTATATATCATGATCTCAGTAAATGTGTTGGAGACAGTAATGCATTTTTAGTATTATTACTGCTGTATTTTGGATATTATGTCATCTTCCATTAATAAAGAAAAAAAAATAAAAGGGCTACAATAAAATAAAAAGGACAGACTTGTACAATTTGTCCAAACCTTAGATTGTGGAGAACATTTCTAAGACTACTCATTTGCACCACAAGCAGAGAAAGTGTGGTTTATGCACGGGGATGTGATATTTTGGAGTTATTGCTTGCATCTACCTGTGACTTCAACTCCATCACCTCCCTCAAACTGGTCCCCAGACTAGGTGAGCTTGGCAGCAACATCTCCCTCTGCTTCTGCATACTGGATCTCCTGACTAACACAACCCAAAATGTCAGGTTAGGAGATCACACCTCCTCAACACTCTGTCGTTCCTCAAGGGGCTACGTCCTGAATCTTCTCCTTAACTCCCTTTTCACATAAAACTGCCCACCCATACAGGGGGTCCTTGGTTTAAGACGTCCTCGACCTACGGCGTTTCGTCGTTATGTCGGAACCAGTCACGTGGAACATTGGTCACCGACCAACATCGGTCAAGTTGTAAAAACAGGTCAACATATTGTAGCGACCCTCTGTGATGAATGAGTGAGACTTTATCTGGTTCTCTGCTGGTTTATTGAACCTTCACACAGGCTACTGTGGGCCGTAGCCAACGCCAGAAGAACTAGAAAAACCCCATAACTTAGCTCCAGAATTAGCCGCTGTTCCCAGCTCTCTCTACTGCTCTCTCTACTGCTGACTCTCAGCCAATCAGAGGTGAGCTAACTAAACATGACACGTTCAGTGAAATCTGGAACTGAACAATAAACATTGAAACCTCAACATCAACAATGATATCAGTCCGTTATGATATTCTGTTATCTTGTAAAATAATTCATACATGCATGAAAGTTGCTGATATTCATGACTTTCCCGAAGAACTGATCAATATCGTGATACACGTAACAGCTTTGTTTACATTTTATCCGGAGTTCTGACTGACAGCAAAAATCAACTTACATCAATCCGTAGGAATGAAACTCTGGCATAAGTCGAGGACCCCCGTATACGGTTCCAGCACCATTATCAAGTCTGCAGACGACACAGTCGTGGTAGGCCTCGTCAACAACAGGTCAGCCTACAGAGAGGAATGTGGCATAGTCCAGCAACAGCCTGGGCATCAAGAAGGCTGAGGGCTGCACCCCCATAAAGGAGGTTAAGTGCATTGAAAGCTTCTCGGCGTCAACATCTCCAAGAACCTCTTATGGACTCTCAACAAGGCACACAAGCATCCCTTTTTCTTGAGGAGATTGTAGAAAATGTCTCCAAAGGTCCTGGAGAACTTTCACCAATTCACCATGGAGAGTGTGCATCGCAGCGAGAACAAGTCATCGCCGGTACTTCACTCCCCCCCATTGAGACAAGCAGTGATTGTGAAGGGCATGTAGAGTCATCTGGGACCACATTCTGTTTGACTTCCTATTCTCCAGGAAGCACAACAGAAATCTCCATTCAAGGACCATCAGGATCAGAAACAGCTTCCTCCCTTCAGCTGTCACCTTAGTGGCGATAGTTCCCACTCCACAGACATGGTACTGTTCATACTGTGTATATACTGCATCTACATCATAGTGTTTATACACTTCATATAATGAATATACTGCACAATATCCCATATACTACTTATACTGTTCATACCTCCATTCATCCCTACCTGTACATGTACATTTATCTCCTTCTATCTTGCTATCTACAGCTATAATATTTATGTATGTGGTGTCTTCATTCCAAACAATAAAACCACTGGCAGGTGAAGTCAACAGCATTGATCATCTTGTTACATTGCAATGCTTTGATGGGAAACTTCCTCATATTCATGTGGATGTTATTTTGTACCTGCTACACCATGAAAACGACTCAAGAAGCCTCTAGAAACATCACAAAGAGCCTAAGGCCAGATCCCAGTCTAACATCTTATGGGTTCAAGCCCGATCTATGTCAATCTGCAACCAACAAAACCCAAAGGAACGCCGCCAGTGTCAAAACAGGACACCCCCAGACGTCCCATGTCTGAGCACCAACTGGTCAGAGCTATTTTGGTGATGCAAAAGGGACGAGCAGACTATTAGACAGTTGGTTTAATTGTTGTGACTGGTTGGTGTACGCCGTTGCATAATTTAGCATCTGTTTGTACTCTACTTTACACCCTGTGTAAGACTTGAAGGCAAAGTGTGTCTGAGTCAGCCATGTAATATTAAATGTTTCTTACTTTAATTAAACCCCAGACTCAGACCTTGGATTTGTCTTTTTGGTTGCCTAGATAAAAATTGGAGGTCACAAGATGATTATCTCAACAGAGCTAGAAAAAAGAAAACAAATTCTCTGCTGGTACCAAAACGTTGAATCTTTTGACCTCTTCTAGCCTCTAAAACTACTCAAATGAAAGTATGTGAACATCACTATGCAACGCAGCACACACTGTGACAGGCTGCTGTGAGGAGACAATGTTTTACTTTGTGATGAAAAGCCAAGAGGTTGACAGCCGATGCATTATAGAGGATATTGCTACTTATGTAATCTACTTAGAAACATTACTGGAACTGGTGTAGACAGTCCAGGTCTCATCCATTTAAACATCCCAGGAAATGCAGAGCAACAAGTGTGTCGGCAGAGTGCATAAAACAATCCTGAAGTATCTGAGACAGCTCCAAAGCACTCAATTCCAGTAAACAACAAATCTAGTTTGGATTTCATCCCACACTTCTTTCTAATAGGAGTTGAAAATTAATTCATACAGCATTCTCACTTTGGTCCCACTGTCATTTAATAGTTCACACATACACATGCACATATTCTCTCTGCTCCCCAGCCCTCCTCACACACTCACACACATTGTCAGTGGGTATTAAAGTGGGTATTAAATCATTTGAGGTTTTGTTTGTTCTTTTTCATGCCACATTATCTGTGAAATAAAATTTGTTTGCTGAGGAATGCAGAGCCCTGGTCACCGAAATCCAATTATACAGTGAAGACTACAGCAGGTAAATGGCTGCAGGTTTTTTTTTTTTTTTTGTTCAATTTTATCTCTCTCTTTTCCTTCGCTCCATTTTTTATTTATCTATCTATATTTTTTTCTCATCATTTTCACTTTCTGTCTGTTTGGGCAATGTTTCACATACAGTGGCATGTTCAGATGAAAACAAGAGTGATACTCCCCACAGAGATGAAAGTTTAGAAGGAGTGCAGACACTAAGACAAGAAGACAGACAGGCATTGGGTTTTTATCTCAGCTACTTTGCCTCATCCGTCTGTTTTAGATTAAAGTCATTCCAACATCATACAACACATCCTGTCAGACGGGATGAATTTTCCTCCTGATTCCCCCTAAAGGTCAACGTTCACCCTGCCATCCTCTCAGCCTCTATAAAAAGCTCCGTCTGTTTTATCCTCCTGCTTGTGAGCTCCTCCGTCTGACAAAACCTCCCTCTGTTTCCCCCTGATGAACAGCTGCTGAGTCCCTTCGACCTCATCCTTATTGACAATAAATGAGTCACCGGGAGACGTTTAACCCCGCGACCTCGCTGTCTCTCAACGTTCAATGAAGTAACGGTGGCCACCTCGGTGTTTATGTTGTTCTTTAATGCCTCGCGAACAAGGGCAGACCTTTACTTTCCTGAAAGGTTTTGATGCAGCAGAGTTCATATCGAGTGGCACCCGACAGAAAACCCGAAGAAGTTTAGCTGGATAACCGCAGTCTTCGTCCCCTGAATGACACAGCTAACAACTATTCAACAAACATACAACGATAACTTGAGGAATTCTCTGAAGATTCAGCTTCAGAGTACAGAAGTTCTTTGCTCAATTATCAAACTGATCACTCCTACTAACAGTCAAATGCATTAATAACCTTTAAGAGCAGCTCTCAAGAGTTCTTCCTCTTTGATGCAAAGAGGAAGAACTAATCAGACAAGGATTTGGGCCCCATTTTCTGTCTTTTAAAATCTTACGTTTTTACTGTGATTTAACGGCATTTACTTTTTTTTCAGTTAAACCTTTCAGCTTTAACTACTTTGCTCCGAGAACTCATTCCATTCCTCAACCAGTTCAGGATTTGTCTTTTTACGCTCTCATCTTTTTGCTTTTCCCTTCGATAAGTTCTTGGTCACAACTGCAAGGTCCTCAAGGTCCTCCATGATTTCGTCTTCTTCCAGATGTTCTACCTGCTCGGGCTCTTCTTTCTTTGGCTGCTGTTCTTCCTTTTCATTCTTCCTCTCTTTCAGGTTTGTCTTTTTCTATCTTTTTTTCCCCTTTTCTGCCTCTCCCGATTAAACGTTGAGTGCAGTCGGAGGGTTTTCTTTCCTCCTACAGAGAACTGAGCAGGACTACCAGATGCCTTCTCCGCTGATGGCTTCCCAAATGGACTTTGTGATGGCAAAAGTTGAACAGTTTGTTGTTTCGGGTGCACATTGGAAGAACCGCTTTAATCACCTTCCTGGTTGGATCCTTACTGAGGGGAACAGTGCACAAAGAAAGTAGCACTGAGAATTAAAGAGGAGGAACACTTTGAAAAATGGGCATCAGAGCTCCCAGCTGTCCACCAGACAAGCCCAAGAAGAGAATGAGTGTGTGGAAGGAGAGATATTTGGGTGAATGTGCGTAATGAGTGTGTATCTGCCCTTTTTAGAGGAGTTCTGTATATATAATGAACCATATAGATCCATTTGGAATGATCTAATGCACTGATTCAAAGCTGATTCATTCTGCTGAGATCAACATTTTTATGAGTCATCCTTGTTAGTATCTTTGTGCTCAGTGGAAACTGGTAAATAGTTGCCCGAAACAGTCCTGTATTCATTCATTCCCTAGTTTAAACACTCAATAATTAGCATAGAGCTATCGAGAGACACACATTTTCAAAATTTCGCTTTGGTGCTGGATAGATTTCCAAACACAACATTCAAACTCTCAGAAAAGTGCACTATATATGGTTTTAAACATAATAAATGCTTAGGAATATATTTAGCTTACCATTCAGCACAAAGCGCGAACTTTATGAGGCAGCCTCGAAAAGACGAAACTATAGATGTGTGGCCTTTTTAAACTGTAATAGTCTCTACTTAACAAGTTTATTGATTCGTGTGACATGCTTAAACTGGAAGTTTATCCACAAACTGCCTCGTGGTTGTATTGTCAAGTTAACGGACACGGTGCTGAATAGTAGCACTTATTTCCCAGATCAGTTTAGATTGCTTCAAGTTTACTTGGATTTAATTTGTGACATAAATACTGCATGGAATTTGTTTCAGAATTTATAACAGATAATAGAAAAATCCTGTGCTATAAAGTACTAATACTGGAAGTCAAAGCAGTCCTCTCACAAACAATCATCATTATCATTTTAGACATAATCGTGCAGCCCTAGTCAGTTGTATGGAAATATTTTGGCTCTAGAAATGGTGATGTTGATCAAATAAACAGTACTCTGTCGGCAGAGTCTTAAAATTGTTGCCATTGAGAGATAACACAACTTATGTCTGATTTTAAAAATCGGCACCACAAAGTTCTGCATGGTGAGTGCACAGCCTGATCTGAATGCCATACAAAGAAGAAGCAAAAACAAAAAAAACAATCCTTGCATAGATTAATTCTATGCAAATAATAGACATTCCTAATGCTATATCACAGAAAAACTAATTGTAACAATGTTTGTTGTTTTAATATTGTGTAGTCCTAAGAGAAAGTGTCCCATGATGGCTTTGGTGGTGAGTTGGCATTATCTATAAATGAAACTGAATTAAATGTCTCTGAATGTTTAATACATGAACCAGTGACTTTACATTTTGTTAAAGTTTCTGAAATCCAAACTATACCAACATCATCTTCTCAGTTGCCTCTTCTTTCTCTATGTGAATGAAGTTCTTGAGAATTCGGACCTGTATCACCAAATACCCTCAGTCTCACATATAACAGGTTCACTGTTGTCTTCAAAATGCATCTCCACATCCACCAAAAGTGCACGAAAAGTCCTGGACCTTTTGTGTCAGAACAATCAACAGCTTTCAGCCAAAGTAGACTCCTCTAAACCATTTCTCTCAATAGCACTCGGGGAGTGTATGCAATCGCAGCAGCGATGCTATCATTCTGTGAAGCAGTTGGAGCAGCTTTCCATTTTATAGCACCAGCTTATTCTGCAAAATCGTTTACTTAAAGCTTTACACTGGGATGATATAACAGGCAGATAATGACAGCTTGTGTGTTTGACTAAGGAGCTCATAAAAACCAAAAACCAGCGGCAGACTTTTAAAGCAAACATTATTTCCTGGAGAAATGAAGGATTTAGTCGCACTTGTGCAAACGGAGGAGGTAAAAGAAACAGGATATAAGAAATAGCAGGAGAGAAATATTGCAGGTGACATACAGGGATGGTTGCACAGCCTTAGAAACATGTTTGATCACAAACAAAAACATTGCTGCCAGATTGCCAGGCAGCAAAAAATGAGAATGAGCCTGAGCCTAGACATTATCTGTTCTCCGTGATGCATTTTCCTCCCGTTGTGTCAGTTCTCACAAAACAATCAGGGCTTCCTTCTTTTCGACAGGAGAGGTAGGTTCTCCAGTCAAAGAAAGATGAACTAGACTTTCTGCCAGCTACAGAGCCAGACCACATCTGTGATTTAACACACTGGAGATCCGTCTGACAGAGATGCTCACACAGTCGATGACTTCTCTCTGCAGTAGAAAGATCATCTGTCTCACTGCGGAGAAGGTCCAAGAAATAATCCCCGACTGATTCCAATAAATTATCACGTGCAGTGAAAATGACCACTGATGTAGCATGTCAACAGATACTATCATTTAAACCTGCAGTACAGATGTTTTGTTTATCGCTTGCGGCAGGGAGAGTAAATCCACAAGCAACTAGTTATAATACCAGTTGATGTAAAACACTTCTCACCAGCGCAGAAATGTCAGATTTAACACAGACTTACCTGCTGCTAATAGGCTTAATCAGCACCATGTGAACTCGCCAGGGCTAAAATGTAACAGATGTTCATTTATATGCAAAAAACAGGCTCATTATTATAATTTTGTTTCTTAAAAGAACTTGATATTTCAACAAAAGTGCAGCAATGATTTCACAATTAGCGGCGAATTGAGGTATTTAGCAAGATTTTTTTTTCAATCTTAAGTGGAAAGCAATATAAGGATGTGGTATTTTGAAAGTGATGTGACCAAATTATTCAGGGATGTTTTTTCCATTCACTAAAATACTTTTTAGCTCAACCCATAACTGTTAGATCAGGATGCAAAGGAGGCAGATGATGACTCAGAGTCAAGCAAGTCCCCTAAAATCACATTTGGTTCAATAGATTTGTGAAACTGCCATCAGGTACAGTGAGATTTTAAAAGCCCAGAATGCTTTTTTGAATCCGGCTGATACCAAGAGACAACAGGAATGAGGTACACAATAGCCAGGAAAAGTATTTCCTACTGCTGGGCAACATTTTTACCATTTTGTAATCATAGTTTGGGGCCAAAACCTTTCATTTTTTTGCCTTTTGTTTATCCACAGGCAGAGAGTAGAAAGCCAACAGGGTCACAGACATGACTCACAGCTAGTAGACTCCAAGCAAACCACAGGACTACTGATATCTACAGAATGTTGTGTATTTTTAAACACTACTAAATGTATAATATTGCGTCCATCAGTTAGGATCGCAAATGACTGAATGGTACGAATGCAGCATATGGTGAAGTCATTATATTATTGTGCATAATATTCTCCTGTATTTTGTCCTTGGTCCTTGCTGTGTTGAAATTCACTGCTGCATCTGTAATGCAAATGATAGTAAATTACCTAAACTTGAACTCATGCTCCCTCCTCTCCATTTCCCCCATACTCTTATTCCTCTGCTCGGAATGAAGGTCACTTTACTTCATAGCCAGTTGTGGAAAAAAGTAAAGGTCAACAGCTCACAAAGGCCCTTAAATCTTTAAATGTACAGCAGAGACACAAATAGGCTTTTTATTTATTAAAATACTTCATCCTTTACACTTATCATCCCACACTTTATCCTCCAAAAGGACTCTTGCAATAATTTATTCCCTCTATAGTATCAACATTCTTCATTTATCATGCACTAAGGGTGCATTTTGAAGGTAGAAATATCTTCAACATAAATCCTAAGAACACCAATAAATGTCCTAAAATGTAAATGAAAGCATTAGAGGCGGAAGGTTCCTGGATAAAACATGTGCAGCTGGTTAAAATGTGCGACACGGCGGCCTGTTGGATGAGAAGCTGAAACACTAGTGCCGTGTGTGCGATACACTAACAGCATATGTTGACCCCCGGGTCGCACTTAATCTGAGATGTTCCCACAATATCTGCCGCCAAGTGTGTGTGTGTGTGTGTGTGTGTGTGTGTGTGTGTGTGTGTGTGCGTGTGCGTGTGTGTGTGTGTGTGTGTGTGTGTGTGACATTCACACTGGCAAGCATGATGTCATGGAGGGTAAGGACAAACTGAATGGAAACTTGGAAAGAAGAGCATCGTTTCACTCCTCGTCTAATGGTATGTGTGCTTTAGAAGATAGAGACCCTCCACAAAGGGAATAAGTAAGAATGGTTGGAGGGCTTGAGCTGTGCAGACTTTGAACTCCTCAGTGTTATTGGCATTCTTGCATTGATTTTTTTTTAAAGAAGTGCAAATAATCAACATTTTTATGTTAACATTGGATCAAACTGCCATGTTTAATTACTTTTAGCTGCTTTTAGCTCATAAAATCAGATAAACTCAGTACACACCATGTGCCAGTGGAAGGAGTGAATATTTCATTTACATTTATCTTGTGGCTAGAAAACCACAACTCCACATGAATGCTAATGCAGCTCTTTGTCTGCTGGATGTGGACAACGGTTTGACACTTTCTGCACAACTTTGCAGAGTGATGATATCATGGATCTGCGGGGAGTTTGCTGTGGAGCTCTTCAGCCTCCGAGGGGCCAAAGAAAATCAGCTATTGCAACGTCTCCCATTGCTTTAATCACTTTCCATTTTGGATCCTTTTCTGTTTCCAACCACTCAGCCCTCTTTCACCAGTGAACTGACAGTCCTGACGTTCCACAAGACAAAGGCTGAAGCTGAGTGAAGGGCAAAAATGGAGCAGAAAAGGGTGAAGGTATAAGAGAGGAAAAGAAGATTGAAAAGCGTCTTCCATCCATTGTCTTGAGGATAATACATAAGCTCAAGAAAGATGGTGAGAAAGATGGAGGAGCCTCTGCCTTGAGCAGGACACAATGGGTATTGGCAATGCTGCTTTATCTGTTTCAGAGAAAAGGCTCCAGGAAAAATCAACTGAACTGGCAATTTTTCAGCATGTAAAAAGACAGGTCATGAATAAAACATTCCAGTTTTATCAGTTTTATCACCGGTGTGCGAAATATCGATTAACTGACAGATGGCACCCCTTGAAAGTCTACAAAGTAAAATATGAGGTCTAAAAAATGCTTAATTATTTCCAATTCATCTGCACAACAAGGTATATTTTTCAAGTGATTTACAGGCTGTGCATTGTGGCATGATGTCACTAATTACAAATTCTATAGATATGCTGCTAAATTTGTATGTTAACACTACTAATATTTGTTTTCTGTGAGCTAACAGTGTCTGAGAAAGAGCAAATTGGGTTTTACTTACTTACAGGTTGACAGATTGTCAGCTTTACCAATTATTGGATCAGATGTTCAGCATTCTGCAGACTATCACAGTTATTGCTATTGTGTTTTGGTTTGTCTCCTTTTTTAATTGATTCCTAATGAAATAAATGTATTGAAAAATGCTCTACGTTGCAGCCATCTCTATCTGTCATCACCACCTTCTGGTGTTGAGCTGCTCAAAGAAATATCTGATTGGTTACTTGTAATGAGTAACAGCAATCTAAGAAGATCATTTCAATCGCAATTTGTGTTGCAGTTTGCTTGCTGCCAGTGTATATCAGTTCCAACAACTGCTCAGTCGTATATTTTATGATCTAGGCTTTAGTGGCAAAGTGGTTGAACACACAGTCCAAATGTAGCGTTACAATGGCACTTCCAGTGTTAGAGCATTCTTGAAAACACAAACCTTTGAAACCATTTTTCTCAAAAACTACAGAAAGTGGGTTAGACCACTCTGCTTCCAAACACTTCAGATATTGCTTTGTTTGACTTCTAATAATCAGTATTGTTACTGGCCCTGAAAAAATGTATCAAATGATGGCTAGTTCCACTGTCATCAAGTTAAGTCACCACTTAGAAAACCCCAACAACAATCAACAGGTATCTAATGAAGGCCATGCTGGTGCTTGAGTTGCCTGCTTGGATTTAATACCAACTATAATCATACAGGACAGATTTGATGGGAAAGATGCCACAAAGCTGAATGTGTGCACAGAGGATTGTACACAAAAAACAAATGGAAGATGTGCAATATCTGGCATTATGTCAACAGCGAAAAAGCTAAAGTTACGCTAAGGAAACAAGTTAGCAGGAAATCAAAGGTACACACGGCAGAAGAACGCATAAATGAAGATTACTGAAAAAACTTAGGTGGACAAAATAAGTTTTCCTCATTAAAGAGCTGCGGAAATGGCCCAGGTAGGGCAAAAAGAAGCCCTATTAAATGAAGCGCAACAGGACAGCATTTCTCCTATTTAATTTGTGCATTTAAATTGGTCACTTACTGAGGAATTCCATCCCAAGTCTTTTGTGACCACGTTGATTAAAGCACGTTTCAGCTTCATGGGCAACTGAACAGAAACCAGACCAGTCAAATGAACAAAGGTTTCTCTGAGCCAAACTTTCTTAAGAAGATGTTGTATGTTAGCTGTAAAAGCCTGGGTAAAAATAGGCTTTCAGTCACTCTGTAAAACATATTATTATCATTATTAATATTATTATACACGGTATTGAGAGGTAAAACAAAAATGTAAAGCATGTGTGCAGAAACATTAAAATGCAACAGGTTAATGATCAACTTTACACTGCAGCAGATGTGCCTAATTGTTTTATCAAATAAAGAAAATGTAGCTACAACAACTCACATTTTAAATATATGGTAATTAATGAATGCATTTGATCTCGCTGCCGCTGCTCTGCATATTTTAAAAGTCCAAACAATTCCTACACAAAACAAAACGCCTGAATGTATTCCAGGGAAGTGCTTCAACTGTCCTTTGTAACACAGAACAAAGAAATAATGAAAATTAAACTGTGCTTTTTGGTCAATCCATTTGGACCCAGTGGCTGCTGAATGACTATTTGGTTTTGAAAGTACCATCCAAGGCACCGGGACCCCCTTAATGTCTTTGGGTATCTCACACACCACTTATCACTCTATTTTAGTATTTTTTCTGGCCAATATGAACACTAAATATATAGAAACACACACAAAAAAGCATAATTTAATGTAATAATGGGTGTGATTTGTGTATCATACGTCTGTAAATCTGTTCTGCTGAAGACTTGTCATTCTCTTTTCCAGTCTGAGGAAAGAGCAGTTCCTGTTCAGCTAAATATAGTGTGTTTGACAGTAAATACAGCTCTGTAACGTGTGGCTACACCCCTAATCCAAACACTCAGTGTCACATTATAGAACCCTTCATTTCATTTAATTATAAGCATAATTTGTAAACATTTACCATACTGGCTGCTTCACACACTTCCATACACTTACGTACTTGGCATCTGTCACATTCACCGAAAAAATAAACTGTCTGTTCTATAACCAGGCAGGATTTACTGGAACTCTCTTAGATGTTTTTGAATTTTACAAGACCGTGCCCCTTGTCCATGACACCCATCAACATGCAGACCTTGACGAAAAACCATGTAGCTCTTACTGAAAACAGTGATGCCAGCGCTGCCTTGGAGACACATTAAACTCCACATAAAATTGAAGCAGCCAACAAAAAGTTTTTTATGAGGATCGAGACATTATCAGCCCGTCTGCACCTTTCCATCATTTCTCAGCTCAATAATAAAGAGTCTCTCTCTTGATGTCTCACAGGCTTATTTTAGGAAGGTATATGACTGATGTACTAGATCGAAATAGAAGATTACTTTAATAGACTTTTTTTGCCGTATAAAACACTGCTTTGATAAGGTTCCTAAAGCTGCGCATGCATATGAAACATTTTTATTACTTTTGGTTTCAGAGATGGGATTTTAAGGAATTTGTGAAGGCCCTCATTTAGTGTTTGGTACTTAAAGGTACAAAACTATCGAGTATTGATTCTCATTGAATCAATCGGTGCCGAAATTAGGAGACACCGGCTGAGGGTGAGACACATCTGAGGGAGTGTGTATGTTAGAGATAAAGAGAAAAAGCGATAATATGTCAGTCCTGCAGCTCCTTAAAGTCCAATACAGTTGAAGCAAACTGAAAGCAGCTGCTAGTTTTCTTATCAGTGTTTCCAACAACACTGACCGCTACATATTGATACTGATTGATTTTCAGTCGCAATTTCTGAACAGCTCCTCCTCTCCATGAACATTTTCAATCAAAACATGCACAGGCAGTAAGACTGTTGTAGGCTTTACCCCACAGAATTTAATCAATACAAAGTTCACAGACAGTTAGAATCATGAACACTTCTGCGCAAATTTGAGAAAAACTGATGTATTCAAGTGAAGTCTGATAAGTTTGTCTATCAATGTTCTTAGCAACGCAGCTTTCCAAATAAGTTTTTTAGCAAGAATGTAAAGAGCCTGGAGCTACTGTTTAAAATCCACAACTCCTAGTCATGGCCTCTGATTTTAATTTCAAGTCTTTTTACTCTACAGAATAGGCCTATTTCCTTTTCTAGGGCATCAAGCACAAACTGTTCTACTACATACTTTACAACACACAGCAGGGGTCCACTGGAAATATCTGAGTTACAAAGTCACAAAGCACATAGCAATTAAAATATTTGTAATGGAGCATCTTATATATGGTATTACTTAGTAGCTGATTTAGTAAAGAGTGGACAGGGGGTCCTCGGTTTACGGCGTCCTCGACTTACGGCGTTTCATCATTACGTCAGAACTGGTTATGTGGAGCTAGTTGGCGAGCGGAGCAGAAGAATATGTTGTCACACGGTGCTAAAAGACGACTTTGTTTACATTCTCCGGTTGTACTCCACCTTGGATTGTGCTACTTTCGCTAACTTTTTGCCCTTCATTATGGCTCGAAGTCAGTCTTCTGATGGCAGTGCTTCGAAGAAAAGAAAAGCCATCTCCTGGTGTGGTTTGAATGATAGAGCGCCATCGTCGATGGTCAGTAGCAGCTCTAGTAGCCTTCGCAATTCCACTTCCTGTGATGTCTTTGATGTCGTCCAGCCAACTCGCTGCAGGTCTACCTCTCTTTCTCTTTCTGCTAGCCATCCCTTGAATGATTGTTTTCTCCAGGCGGTGATGTCTAGTAGCATGACCAAAGTAGCCGAGTTTCCTTGTGATGATGTTAGCCCGCAGCGTTTTTGAACTCCTAGCTCCTTGAGTACAGATGCATTTGTTCTCTTGTCTGTCCATAGTATCCTCAGGATCCTGCGGTAACACCACATTTCAAAAGAATCCAATCTCATTTTATCTGGTGACTTCATAGTCCAGGATTTGGAGCCATATGATGCCACTGCAAAGGCTGTTGATCTCAGTAGTCTGACCTTGAGGGATGAAGGAACTTTGCTCTTCCATAGCTTGGTCATGTTTTGTACTATGCTTTGGGCCATTGCTAGTCTTCGTTTGATCTCTTGGGTGCAGTTCCTGTTTGCGTTGATGACCAAACCCAGGACATCAAGCCATCTCCATGGAAGTGAAATTAGATACAATAAAACGCTTAAGTTATAAAAACGGGGCAGCATATTCTGTTATTGTTCTTGTAAAATGACTCAAATATGCATGGAAGTCATTTTTATTCATGAAGAACTGATCGATATCATGATGCACGTATGGCTTTGTTTACATTTTTGCCAGAGTTCTGACTTAAGGTGAAAATCAACTTAAGTCGATCCACAGGAATGAAACTCCAGCGTAAATCAAAAACCCCATCTATACTTCTTTACAATGAAATATACATTTGTGTAATTGCAGTGACAGTAAAGTTGCAGCGATTAGCTGGAAAAATCGATGATATGGATGCTGAAAATGTGTTAACATCATTATATGCAACAGGTGTATGTTGTTTTGTCATTTTCTTTATTGCAGTTCATTATAGTAAAGGCTTTTCTTGAGTATCGCTGCCTAATTATTGTGTCATTATGTCGATCGTTTTGGGCTTCAGTCATTGGTCAGCTACAGTCAGACAATGCAACATCTGAATGGAGACACAAAGGTACTATTCAGTTTACGTTTGCTTATTTTCTTCTCTTTGTGCTCACAGCATTTCAATCCAACTAAACTCCCAATTTAGCTGCTGTCTTACATATTTTCCTGCTTCTGTTGTCAGACAACAGAAAAAGCATGAACTAGTGGCGAAAACTCTTCAAGACTACATGTTAACCGGCAGTAATTTTTCAACCCTGATTTGCTAACTTTGATGTGGTCCCACAAATTCACCTTACACGTAAGCTAAAGACAAACACTGTGAATTTGACTCTATTTTCATTGAATTCAAAACCTAACACCAAAGTCAGAGAACAGTCTTTGTTGCACAGACCAACTTTTTCACTTTGTTAAGGTGTTTAATAGAAACTTGGTTTTCTTTTGGAGATGCAGTGATGACTTTAATAGTAAACCCTCTTCTTTCATTTATTTCTATCACGTTGGAGTTTCCAGTTTAACAGTTTTACACTTTAATATGCAAACCTTTACTTTACATCAATAGAAAAACACGCATTAGTAGAAGCCTTTGAGTAAAGGACCAAAAAGAAGTACCGTTGGGGTGTCAGTACCAAATTAAAGTTTCCAACTCTGCCTTCAATCCTGTCCACATGCCTGAAGTAGCAGATAAAAAAATATAAAAGCTCCAAACTGCACAGGAATGTGGGTTAACACACAGAATATGCTAAATGTACTTGCATCTCTTCAAAGGGGCACGCAGACTTCCACATCTTAAATAGCTTTTTAAATAACTAAAGTTACTTCTCCAAGAACCTTTGTCAAAAGTGTTTCAGAAATAAAAGATAGCACGGTGAGGAACTTGATATACAAGAAGGTGGTGTCTGCAAAGCTCTGTACAGTAGATAAAATAGGAAACAGTTTGATACGGAGTGGAGGGGGAATAGAATACAAAGAAGTCACACAGTCTGCAGGCCACAGATTGAGGGCAAAGCACTTCTGGCACTGAAAAGGACAAACACAAAGGAGGAATTATGGGTAATGGATTGCAGTGTCAGGCATTCATTCAGGGAAGGATTTGAAATCTGGCTTGATTTAAACATCATCTTCATTTCACATAAATATTAAGTTCTTTTGTAACGTGCGCGATAATAATCATACTTGGAGACCAAAGCGCTCGGGGGTTTAACAGAGACTCGAGTTCATACATTTTTTGGGGTCCAATAAGATTTATGAAGGTGGCTGTCAGATCCATGCAAAGCACAGAGATCCTCAAAATGAGACATTTGGTTCAGTTTGGGTTATCATCCTACATTCCAGCGCAATTCAATAGCACTCTGTCGTGAAGTTTTAACAGGTAATGTTTCAGGAACCTCAACACTACACTGCTGCAGTTAGTAGAAGTGATGGTACATCTGTATCTGTAAGCAATACATACATTTTTAAAGATATTTTACATTATGAAACAGTAAAACATACAGCCTTATTGCTTTCATGCTTTCTTTATTTTATCAACAACTCTCATCAGCTTTCATAAATGATACAGAAACTATAAACTCGTTTCAAAAAGGGCACGCAAAGTGCAAAACAAGTGGGCAAGCCAGTGTCCGCTCTGAGGCTCTATAGTTGAGATTTGTTCTTGCAATCATATTCTTTTTCATCATTTTGTTGTTAAGCCGTTGTGTAATGTGATAAGTCCAACGCAGGGGGCAACTGGAGTTCACACCCATCAGTCTAGCCTCTCCAAATACACGCCGCCCATTTCTCATTCATTTCTAATGTGTTGACCTTCGCCTGTCCTCTCTTGGCTGTGAGACATATACATTAAATTTTAAATCAAACCATTTCTTTATTCATCCCTTCATTTTTCTGTGGTATTTCCAGCTGATGCAGCCTTAACGGGATGAGGATTTATTTCTATGGCTTGTGCTTATCTGGAGCTCTTCTTTGACTTTTTTCTTTTTCACCCGGATCCAAACTTTAGATGATATGATCACTATCTCTGATGAGTTTTTATTCTTTTAGGGGACATGGTGTTGCTGCGACAGGGCTCTAGTTTTTTTTACTTTATCTGCCAAAATCAGTGACCAGGTTTAGTACTGTGTACATGACACTAATATATGCTGCTGTTATATGAGCTTAGCAAAGTGTTTACTCTATTAATTGTAAATTATTCTGCATTCTTAGAATTTCAGGTGAAATATGAGGAACTAGCTTCTGTTTTTCAGCTGCTGCGTGACTGTTCTTATCAGTAAAAGGCACATAAAGACCAAATTTAATAACATGAATAAATAAACCTTGGCCTCGTACCACCTGTAGACAAGATGTAGGCAAGACTATCAGCCCATTACTTGGTGAATTTACATAAAAATCCTGATAATGTATTTGATGGAACACAAAAATAGAGCAAAATATCACACTGAGGTGAATGTGTAGGAGAAGCTGATTGTACAGCAGAGGGAACACAGAAAGCGCTTCTAGCAGCCACGGCGTTCTCACAGTCCAAATCTAATATATTGCAGTCATTATCTAATCAAATGCAGGCATCAGAGATGATACATATGAGCTCTTACGCCCCTTTAAAAGTGGTCACCGCTGAGCTAACAGTAACAAACAGTACAGTGGGAATCTACACTGCATTCCATTAAGTAAAAAGGAAAACAGAGGTGGGACGCAATTACCTGTGTGTGTTGGCATGGTCGCATTATGTTCAGACCAGTCGAGCGTGACTGAGAGACCTTATTTAACCTGGTAAATATAGTGTGTTGACTATTCATACAGTGATATGAAACTACAATTCATCTGCAGTCTTGGTAATCACAGTTTTTGGACATATCTTAACCCTCCTGTTGTCTTCATTTACACGCACCGAAAAAAGCTGTTCTCTTGTCTGAAAAATATCCCAAAACTCAGCAAAAAACTCCCCAAATTTATAAAAATTTGCAAAATCTTCAGGAAGAAAATTCAAAAAATTCCTTAAAAGTTTCCCTTAAAAGTTTTATTTAAAAAAAAATAAATAAATAAAAATTCCCCAAATTTGGCAAGGAATAAAAAAAAAAGTAAATGAATAAAAATCTTCCAAAAAAATCCTAAAAATATCTAAAGTGATTACATATATATCAGTAAAAGTTCTGTTTTCTTGAAGAACATTGGAAAAAAATCAACCAAAATCCAGTGAAATTCACTGGATCTTGGTTGATTTTTTTCCGAATGTTCGTAAAGAAACATTTTTTTTTAACATTTCTTTTTTTGCACCAAAAAATGTTCAAACATTTCCCAAAAATGTTGAAAATGTAGAAGTTTTCACTGTGAAAATATATTTTTTTCCCACATTTTCAAACTTTAAAACGGGTCAATTTGACCCGCAGGACGACAGGAAGGTTAAATCTTTTGTGCCCGCTGGTGGAAGACAAATACAGTCGAGACTCAATTTGAAAGTTCTGCATTCAGGTGTTGTTCCAAATATGTGCGTCCTGAAGGACTGAACCACCTAAAATATTGGATAGCAGGTCAGTGAGCTCAGATATATTGTGTTTTTAATAGAATAGCACATAGAATGGATCAGCATTTCAACTGACAGGACTTTATTTGATGTCTTGCTGAGCAAAGAGAGCACAGTGGATCAGGAGCTGTTGATGTGACAGATATTGCTGGCTGAGACAGAACAGTATCTTTTCCTGAGGGGGGCTTCAGAAACAGATGGCTTCTTGGGTGGAAAGGGTCAGCTGAGCACTTTTTGCTGATTTCTTGGCTCTGGTGCAGATTTTTCAGATGAGAGCAGTTAGTGGCCGGTTACCCTCTCTGGCTCGTGTACAAGAAGACACACTATATTTTGTCTTTGGTCTATGAAAACCACAACTTAAACCAGGGGTGTCAAACTCATCCTAGTTCAGGTTCCACATTCAGCCCAATTTGATCTCCAGTAACCAATAAAATCACAGAATAATAACCTTTAAATATGCACAACTCCAACTTTTTCCTTTGCTTTGGAGCAAAGAAAAGTATGTTCTGAAAATATTAACATTTAAGGAATTATCTTTTTATAAAACATCATGAACAACCTGAAATTTCTGAAGAAAAATAAGTTCAATTTCAACAATATTATGCCTGAGTTTATCATTTCCACATCACAACTTGC
This sequence comes from Amphiprion ocellaris, assembly GCF_022539595.1. NCBI lineage: Eukaryota > Metazoa > Chordata > Actinopteri > Pomacentridae > Amphiprion > Amphiprion ocellaris. The sequence continues at coordinate 3,507,520 of NC_072782.1, forward strand.
AGATCACAGAGTGTCTATAAAGGAACACAACATTTAGTCACAGCTATCTGGAACTGAACCATATAGTATTTTACTTTATTATCAAAACGACAAAAGTCAGACAAAAAACAACAAAAACAAGACAAAACACCACAAAAATGAGACTCAAAATGACAAAAAAGAGACAAACGACACAAAACAAAACAAAAAAGACAAAAAATTGGACCAAAAAAGTTGCAAAGCGACAAAAAATGGACACAAACAATACAAATAATGACAAAAAAGGAACAAAATGACAAAAAACAGACAAAAAACACAAGCGAGACAAAAAGGAAATACAAAATGACAAAAACAACACACAAAACAATGAATAAAACAAAAGACACAATGACAAAAATAGGACAAAAAACACAAGTGAGATAAAAGCGAGAAACAAAACGACAAAAGTATGAGACAAATGACAAAAGTCAGACAAATAGGACAAAAAAACAACAAAAACAAGACAAAATATTGCAAAAATGAGACACAAAATGACAAAAGAACAATGAAAAATCTAGTATTTTACTATTTTATTTTCCTATTCTAGTACTTTTTTATGATCAAAACGACAAACAAGACAAAAAATGACAAAAGCAAGAAACAAAATGACCAAAAAGTAGACAAACACAAGCGAGACAAAAAAACCCACAAAATGACAAAAACGATACACAAAACAACAATTAAAGCAAACCATAAAATTACAAAAAAAGACAAAAAACACAAGTGAGACATAAAGGAATCACGAAACATCAAAAACATGAGAGAAATGACAAACAGACAAAAAAGACAAAAAAAACAACAAGACAAAATATCACAAAAATAAGACACAAAATGACAAAACAACAATGAGCAATCTAGTATTTTACTTTATGATCAAAACAACTTGTCATCATCTAGAAATCATTTTAAATGTATAGTTTTACAAAGTTAAAATTTGCAGTTAATGTCTCTGCGATTTTTACACTTTACAAAGTCGTCTCATGGGCCGGACTGGACCCTCTGGTGGGCCAGTTTTGGACCCTGCGCTGCATGTTTGACACCCCTGACTTAAAGCTAGCTATATGTTGGCTGGTCCTTCCTGGTGGGAGAGAAAGCAGAAACGTTGGTGTCCAGGAATGAAAGGGAGTATACCGCATTCACAGCTGTGCTGCTGATTTACAGAGAAAGATGAGGTGAAAGGTTTCCACAGAAGTCAATCCTCAGCTCAAGTGTTTTAAGTCTGCTGAGCTGCGGGTTTTTTCGAAGCACAATATCACCGAGTGGGTCTCACGTCTGTAGAGCCAGAGAGGTTGTGACATCTGCAAACTTTGACATACAGTACAATCAGCGGAGTACAGGAGGAGGCAGAAGTAAACAATCCTGTGGTGCAGCCTGCTGCTGAATGTGGCATCTGAGCCCGACGCCACAAAGACCACATGACATCTGTATTTCCTCCAGCACAGGAAAACAAGACCGGCTTGCTGTATTTTTCTTTTGGTGTCTTATATCCCTCTTCACCAAATGCTGGGTTTAGTAATATAATATCCTCATAGAAAATCAAGAGTCATGCAAGCTGGCACATTCAAAAGCTCATACTGAATGAGTAAATAGTGCATGGCACAGACTTAAAAAGAAAAAAAGCGCAGAAAGAAATGATGAATAAGCAGGAGCACCGAGAACAGAGCGGTTTGCAAGGTTGGCACCAGAATCACTGCGAGTCAGTGTTTGAATGTTTATCTTCTGCTTCACCAAGGAAATATTTAGTCACACGACCGATGTAAAGAATCTTTATGTTGTATCCTACATACTATAGATTTCCTCACATTGGCTTACGGCTGCAGTTCATTTTCAAATAAATATTTAAATATACTGTAAGAAAATGATAAATGCTCACATCTGAGAAGCCAGAAGCAGCAAATGATTGATATTTTCCTCAATAAATAACCTAAGCAAGTAACTGATTAACTGAAAAGTGATCTGGCACCACACTACTGAACATGCAGTGGACTAAAATGGTGACGAGAGCCAAGAAGTGGCATATACTAATAGTCATCCGCTGAATTCAAAGTCACTATGTTGCAAGCAGATGGCACACATCCCGGCTTGCCAACGCACTCAATCACATCATTAGACAAGTCCGTCCATCTAATGTGCTTATAATGGAACACATGGCTGACTTGTCGTAAGGATTCGTTCTGCTGGGCGTGCTCGCTTTAACACCTGGTTTCCATTCACGGACGAATGTCAGCGTCTAATTATATATATTTGACTCTCAGTTATAATTCAAATGTAATTCAATTTAGTGGACCCACGTGAAGCAGCAAAGTGTGTGTGAGAGCGAGAGTGTGACAGCAGGGATTAAAATGCGGCTGGTAAGTGAATCATTTAATCCGTGGCTTAAAGACAGCTGGTTCTACAGAGAGCTGAGACACAACTCCTGCCTGCTGACTGAGGCAGTGGAGGGGAGAGAAAAGAGTGACAGAGAGTGAGAGATTTAAAAGTGGTACCTCTCTCTCCCAGATCCTCAACACTAAGTGACCTCGACATGCCTGGTTAATGGAGGCTCCCATTTGTTCAATCTTGTTAAATATGGGGCGCTGAAGGAGGGAAGGATGGAGAGATTGAAGGAGAGCTGGTAATAGAGGGAATTGATCTGAGAGGAGGCAGCAGCGCTGGAGGTAACTGACAGAGACACCGATATAATGTACCACATTAAATGACTCTCAAGTTGTGCGCATAGGGCATAGCGACCCACTGGCTACAGCGACCACCCTGCCTCTAAAAGAGACAGATAACTGTTCTGCTGAAAGTCTGACCAGTTTCAAACTGCTTTAATGCAGAATTCTGCACGGGTCAACAAGTGAGATCCAACTGAGGCATTCTTGCTTCGGGCAACTTTTCTAACACAAAAATAAGAATAATCACACACCAGAAAAAGGCCAGTCTGTTGTTTGTGGGTCTGTATGTAAGTAAGAGTGAAATAACTTCCAACATTTTACCACAGTCTGAAAGGGTCCCAAAAATCTGAGACCACATAGACCAGGGGTCCCTAACTAACAGGTGGTCCAGATCAGGACCCAGACGCCGTCTTATACAGACCTGGACCTGTAATCTGAAAACTGTAACGGGATTTTAAATTTGACGGGTCGCTTCTATTTTACCAGCACAGTTATTCCAGCGTTTACAGCATTGATTATCAAGAAACACACAGACCAATTACGTACGAGTTCAGCCATCCCATGTGACGCTACTCAGCCAATGAAGTCTCTGCATTACAGGCGCTAAACATCGCAGTTCTGCGTTCACAAAACAGAGAGGCGAGTTACAGACAAAAGAGAAAAATAAAGCAACACCGAGAGGAAAATAGCCCTGAACATACTGACCATGTTTGGCTCAACATACAGCTGTGAGCCAGCTTCTTCAAATGTGAATATAATCAAAATAAATATCGTTCCAGACTCACCACTGAGCTCTAAATGACCCTGACACCATTCAGACCACGATTCAAAATACTGGCAGGACAAGCTGCAGCTCAGTTCTCCCATTAAGCAGCAGGGGTATAATGGGAATGATAGAAGACAGGAAAAAAAGTGTTCAATTGTTTACATTTTTTGAGATTTAGGTGTTGTTAAAGATGTATATAAGCTGGTTCAGGTTGTTCAGTCTTTTTTTTCACGTTCTGCACTTTATTTTAAGATGTACAGTTATATCAAAAGTTATTTATTAATAAATGTTGTCAAAATGTTTTTGAACTGTACTGAATTTATTTGATTTGGCAGTCAGTTATTGATTACACGCAGAGACTAATAAAACTACCAGGTCATATCAACATAAATCACACTTATTCAAGTCAGACATTATGATGTTCCGGACCTTCACTTTCATAAATTTTCTCTGACTGGACCTCTTTGAATTTTAGTTGAATACCCCTGACAAAGACTGTCCACATCAACTGCACATGCATCAGGTAAACTGTAAACTATGAATGTATTATATGTAAGTCGTAATACTGTATTCCACATTCATTGTCGCAAAAAAGTAGTGGAAAGTATTTTTTGCCCAGAAATACACAAATGCTCTCTTCTTTTTGCTGTCTGGTCACCACAATGTTTTCTAGTGTGCAACGTCCACATACTGATAACTGAATTATGCCTAGAACATAAAGTTATATAGGTTTAGTGACAGTATACACACATCCTAATCATCTACCAGCATGTGACAATGAAGCATTTCAAAATAATTATCTGCCTCACTAGTTAGTAGATGAACTTTGTCTTTTCCAAATATCGGCCAAATGAATCTGGCTGGTAAATCTATAATGCATTTCTCAACTGAATGTGGTCCAAACCGCTCTAATCCAGTACAGATTTCTGTGCGAGGCCCAGTGAGGTTTTATTTGTTGTCACAACAAGGCCATATTTCCACATTGTAATGTTCTTGCTTTGATTCATTCATTAATGAGCACCTCCTTGCCAGGCCGATGCTTCTTCTTGTGATTTCCAGCAGACTGGATGCCTTGCAGTACATCGCAGCTCCTCACAGTTCAAAGCGGATGGATATCTAGTTCCCCGACTTTGTTACCGTTTCTGCTTCCCAGTGGGCATTGTTTACCTGCTTCCAACACATGAACATGCACTGATGCAGACAACTGGCAAAGAGCAGAATCTTGAAACCTTGAAAATAATCCAACTCGAGTCTGTTAGGTTGCTGAACTCAACTTCCACGAGCTAATCAAAGAGACTATGATATTAGAATCACAGGGAAAAAGACTGCAACTTGAAAATACTGTTCAACTTTAGCAGGGAAAGTGCTTCACAATGCCTCATTTACAGTCACAGTGATGGCAGCAAAGCAACTGCCAGCAGATTTTGCAGCTTTACCTGCTCTTAGGGAGCAATTTGAGTCCAGTGTCTTGTTCACAAGGCTTGGACCCCCCACTTGAGAAACAGCAGCTGTAGAAGTTTACATGCAGCTTCTATTGATGTCCATGGAAGGAGGAAGAATGGGACTGAATTAGACTCATCTGATATTGTTACAACAGTGCATGTTCTTCAGTGCAGGATATTTAACCCTCCTGTTGTCCTCATTTACGGGCACCAAAAAATATTGTTTCTTTGTCTGAAACAAATTCAAAAATTCAGCAAAAAAATTTCCCAAATTTCTGAAAATTTGCATAACCTTCAGAAAGAAAATTCCAACAATTCCTTAAAATTTTCCCGTGAAAATTTTATTTAAAAAATCCCCCCAAATTTGGCAAGAAAATTCTTGTAAATTACATATATATCAGTAAAACTTCTAATATTTTCTTGAAGAATATTCACGAAAAAAATAAACCAAAATCCAGCGAAATTCACTGGATTTTGGTTGATTTTTTTTGTGAATTTTCTTAAGAAACATTTTTGACATTTCTTTTTTCTACCAAAAAACGTTCAAAGATTTCCCAAAAATGTTGAAAATGTGGACATCAGAAGTTTCACCGGGAAAATACATTTTATTTCCACATTTTCAAACTTTAAAACGGGTCAATTTTGACCTGCAGGACAACTTGAGGGTTAAAGTCGGGAAAAAATGATGAAGAAGCGCAACAGAAGCCACTAAAATAAATGCATGCAAAGAAAGATATAAAGTAAACCTGAGCCAGTCTGACCAAAGCCATCTTATGAAGCAGCATGTATTATATTTAGCATGTTGATCTCCACCAAATATATATTATAAACACCACTGCTATAAAGTCCTTGTTACTACAGGTCCAAAGTCATAACATGTTTCCATATGGCAGCGATTTAGTGTCTAGTATTACCTGAAGTCAGGACATTATCGTCACTTACAATGCATATGTAACTAAACTACCATATTTCTTTACAAGTGTTATATGTATTTCTAAAATTACATTTGCATGAATCATTTACTTTCAGAAAAAGTGGCAGTCTTGTCCTTGTTTGTCCTCTAGAAATGCAAATTTCTTTAAAGTTAACAACCCATAACGGAGGCTGAAATGAATGAAACACGATCATTGATACAGTGAATGTTCTCCCATATGCTGATGAAAACATTTTCAATCGGTGACACTTCATGCTCGCTTCAAACTAGGCTTGGGAACATCAGGGATTTATTAAAAAGCAAAACATTACTTTTAAAATTGCTGATTTAAAAGTGCCCAACAAAATCAGTAACAGCAAATGTGCTGCAGTCTGACAGTTAATGATCTAAACTTATTGATCACTTCACAGTGTTTTTAAATCAATATAAGGGTATCAGAAAATCTGTCAGTGTTTACTGTCACCTCTAAAATGTATTTATACTCAGAGCAGAGAGTCGCTGATGCACATAATTGCTTTAGTTTGGATGTTGTAATCAGAGCAGTGCAGCTCCTGAACATTAGTGTTTGACATTCCATGTTTAGCATCAGGTGGCTAGCTAAACCAGACAAACGGCAGACACCTGTTTTTTTTTTTTTTTTTTTTTTTTAAATAAATTTATGCTGCAGAGTTTATCAACTTGACCTCCACAGTTTGCAGTTAATCAGCAGAGAGATGCACTCATCTGAAGCAACCCTTAACTTCATTCCTGTCTCTCAGCTGTTGGGAGCTGGTTATCAACACATTTCCTGTTTCTGAACTCTGCTAAGACAGAAATGATGGTTAATGGACCTGCAAGACTGAATCTTCTGACAGTTTTACTCTTTGTCTTGGCGTGACTGTTATTCATTGTAAAGACAGAGTCCAGAATCTTGGTAAGCTCTTGGAACAAACTCTTTGGTTCCAGTTCCATGTTAAAGAGGCGACCAGAGCGGCCTTCTTTCACCTCAGAAACATCGCTAAGATTAGACCAGTTCTGTCGTTTCAGGATGCTAAGGTCCTAATTCATGCTTTTGTCTTGTCACGTTTAGATTACTATAATGTCCTTTTATCAGGTTTGCCAAAGAAGAGCCTTGGTGGTCTGCAGATGGTCCAGAACCAGCAGGTCTAGTAGATATGAGCAGGTCACTCCAGTGCTGGCCTCTCTGCTCTGGCTACCTGTTCAGGTTAAAGCAGACTTTAAGGTGCTGCTGCTGATGTATAAAATTGTAAATGGAATTACCACATCGTATCTGTCCAGTTTGGTGAACCCGTATGTCCCCACTGGTGTTTTGCGTTCCCAGGAGACTGGGCTTCTGAGTGTCCCAAAGGTCCATAGAAAGACAGCTGGGGAACAGGCTTTTTCTTTCTGACATTGTGGAACAGTCTACCTGCTGAAATCAGGCAGGCATCTTCCATTGATGGATGTAAAACAAAGCTGGAGACCCACTGGTTTACTGCTACATGAGTCTTAAACTGTTTGTTTTACTGATGTACTTTTTATTGTTTCAGTATGTTTGTATATGTTTGTGGATTTCTGATGTTTTGATTGCTTTTATCTCTATGTACAGCAGTTTGGCTGAACGCACTTTATAAATAATTTATTATTATTATTAACCCTCATGGGCGGTCAGCAAACACACCAGGAATTCCATCTCATTATTAGAAAGAGTCTCCACCTAGTGGTGAAAACCAGTACTACAGCGAGTCCACGATACATTATGGTCCTCATCTCCTGCTTTATTGGTTAATACATTTTTTTTATATTATGTTACACTAATTGGCCAACAACTAATCATTAACATTCCTACTGCTTTCCTTAATGTATTTACATTCATGTTTGTTTTCAAGGCCAAGAAGGAAAGATGGAGAAACATTTCATTCAAATTTAAAAAATGCAGTTAATGCGCATAGAAAGAATAAGCCACACTAACATTTAATGCTTTATGTATCTGAGCTTCTATTTTTGGGCTTATGAATGGTTTTTGCAGTCCTGTCAACGTGTTGAGAGCTTCACTACAGCACTACTCCACAAAGGTGTCAGTCTTTCCACAGCTGTCAGAGTCCTGTGGATCTCTGACGAACACTGGACGAAATTATCCACCGAGTGGCATATTTTATGTTGGCCCCAGAGGGTATATCACAGGGAGCGTGCAGTAAAAATAAGTCAGCCTAGGTTTTAAGATAAACACACTGATGGCTTTTGGAGTCAATTAGAACATGCCCCTGCAACTGGAGTTTTATTTTAACAGGCAGAAGATTCAGTGGCTCCACTCAGGGAAAAAGCCCCCAAACCTTCTTTGAAGTTCCTCTCTCTGTGGGCGGTAATGTGGAGTGGCACCCAGCCAAAGCCCACAAACACAAGGATTGAATAACGCCTGTCCAGTCTCCCTGCTGTGGTATTCATCCCATATGCCACAATAAAAAAGAAATATGCAAAGTCACACACATACAGATATGCATATAAACACACACACACACACACACACACACACACACACACACACACACACACACACACACACACACACACACACACACACACACACACACACACACACACACACACACACACACACACACACACACACACACACACACACTTGATTGCTTGACAGATCTGCTCAACTGTCAACACATCCAGCTTTCCGCCAGGAATAATCTCAAACTTTTAAGTGCGGGTCTGAGAGGGTGAATTTGTGAGTGGATTTCAGTCTGTTTTATGTGTGACAGTCAAATAAAAGTGTGCAAATGGAGACAGACGTGTTTCTTTTCTATCCAGTTCTGTTTGTAGGGCTATAGGCCCGTACAGCATTCATGTGAGGTTATGAGAGACGGCATCTCTGTCGGCTCCCAGTTCAAATAAGCTGCAGGAATATATGCAAGTGTATTTATGGATCTCGTATGTAATTTATAGGTCTGAGGGTTTAGCTATGCAGTCGCTTCATGACAACACACTGAGAACTGGTGCCAACTGGTCACAATCGCACAGACACACACATTACACAGATCCCATCCCATGTCAGAGTTTATAAACTTAAAACTCACAAAACACACAAACCAAAAATGCTACGCATCGAATTACATAATGAAAATGTATTCTGGGTGTGTTGCAAGAATTAGAAGTTAAGATACAAGCTTCATTGTCTTTTTTGCTCATGAAGGTCCCTTGCTGAGTGAAATGACCTGGATGTATCTAAATAAGAGTGGGTTAAATACTAAGAAAAGATGCATCAGTACTTCCTTTCTTATCTCCTCTACATAGAATCCTTTATGAAAGGAAAACAAATCATGCAGTCTCACATTTGCTTGCGGCAACACCATCCCAATTGAGCCATCATCTACGGCACATCCTCAGCAACAGTATCCACCATCGCATGATTACATGGACCAGTGGAACTGGAGTTGGATTCTCTTTTTTTTTTTATATGTCCTCATGAACTCTCCTCCACATCCTTCCCTGACCTCATGATGTTTTCCACTGAGGCCAAGAAAACTTAGGTCCTGTTTTTTGACTATTCAACCACAACCTAAAACACGGAACTGTGGTTTACTCTGGTTCCACACCAAATGTGCAAAATATAGTTTGTGCAAAGCCGCATAATCTTGCAGAAGTTCATGCAGGATCAAAGAGTAGAGTTACAGAAATCACAAAATGCACAAAAACTCTTGTTTTGACACCAACCCAGTCAACGCCAGAGTTCTGTGTCACAGAGGCCGGACTACTTGGCATGCAAATTTTGGTAGTCGTATCCAATTTAATTGATTCGTTCACTTGAGTTCAACTTTGCCACAATGTCAGGTGGAAAACCAGGACAGAACTCTGTGCTGTATTGTCTAGCCTCACTCCCCACTGATATTAAGAACCTCATTTGGCATAATTATATAAGCCTCTCACTTTAAAGCAGTTTTACTCAATCTTGAAACCTAGAAAGGAAGCAATAATTTGTCTGCTAAACAGTACAAGTTGCATAATTGTTACGATCCAACCTCTAGGGTCAGCTGGATGTAACAAAACCACCAGATGTTATTGGTTTGGTTAAGCAATTTTTTGCTCAGTAGCAAAGTTAACATAAAAGTGATCACACAAAGCAAAACAAGGCTGGTGGGTGTTGCCAAATCAAGGAACAAATTAGGAGGCTAACAGACTTTGTAACCTAACTAAACACAAACAAAACAACTAAACTCCCTAGCCAAAACCTAAACACAACAGCAACACACACCACAAACAGAACTAACTAAATGCATGCACAGAACTAACTAAACAAAACCGGTGCCTCTAAACACAGATATTTAACACACAATACACAAAGATTCCAGATGCGAATAGTTTCTCATAAAGTTGGTAGACTGCTAACAGGAGCCACAGTCTCCAGTCAGACTGGAAGCTCCTCAACGAATTAGCAGCTGCCAACAGAAGCTCTAAATCTTTGTGGTAAATGCCATAAAGTAACCTAGAACCTACAATGTGCTCCCGCATGCGTTATCCCACTGAACTGAATTGGCAAAAGGTGAAACTTTGTGCTTTTTAACTTGAGCTCTCTTTCAAGCTGCACTCAAAGATACCGTCACTCCTGCTGCAGCCAGCCTGGTGTACGTGTGCACATACCGTCTATGTGGCACACGTGCATGTTGAGAATAAAAGAAAAACACGTCCGGATCTGTCAAAACAAACTTCTTCATCCCTGTAAGGCTTCAAACTTTAGCTGGTTAATTTTTTTGCAACAAAAACAGTTTTACCCTGCAGCAAACAAAAGCTTCATCACCGTTCACAGTGCAGCATTAGCAAAAAAAAAGGTCATCAAACAAAGAACAACAAAGAAGTCGGAATCTTATACAGAAACCTCTACAAGTCCCAGCTGTGGAAAGTACAACCAATACCCCTCGGTGATGAGCAGTAATTGTGACACTACTGAAAGGTTATTGTGAGAAAAGAGGAGCTGGACCACAAGGGAGGAAGATGTGGGATGCTGTTGTGTGTGAATGTGTTCTTCACCTGCACAAAGACATGAACTGTCTGGAAATGTGCAGTTTCATTAGGAAAAAGAAGCTGAGAGGAGCTCTACCGTACCTACAGCAATATTACCGCTGCAGAAAAATGACAGCTCCACAGCGAATCAGCTGATCTCCCCCCCCACAGCCAGATGCTGAAACCTACAGTAAGTGAGCTCATACCATAAGAAAGTCTACCTCTGAGGCTGAACAATGGAGGGTTGAATTGGACAAAATGAGAAGCAGAGGGGGTTTTTTCTCGTATTGCAATCTGACACGGCTGTAGCCTGGAAAATGAGGTCAGAGGTCAAACTCTGGTAATACTTCAGGTCTGTGAATAAAATGGGGTTCAGTGGCAAAGCCACACCTCCAGACTGACACAGGGAGCCTGTCAATGCATGAAAGCTGATGTATTTCAAGGCCTTACTGTAACTCTTCTATGTCTTCATTCCTAATGTATCTCTCTCCATGCTGGATGTAAGGCAGATGGCAGAGTGTGTGTTTTCAATTCACTCCCTCAGGATGAAGCTGAGATACTATGAGGCAATAAGATGCTTGTCTGGCACAGCACAGCCCAGCTGCGTAGCTAAGTAAGGAAGTGTGTAGGCGAGAAATCCAAGCAGGGTTCCTGTTACACTTATGACAGTCAGTGGTCAGGGAAAAAAAATTAGTATGAGTTCAAAGAGCGTTGGTTTTACAATGTCCAGAGACGGTAAAGCAAAACTAAAATACACCTGTTGTGCACACAAGGCCGAAAAAGAAAGAACAGGTTTAACTTTATGTAGTAAAGTCTATGACTCTTCTATTTAATTCTCGGGTCAAAATTGACCCGGTTTATAGTTTGAAAATGTGGAAAAAAATATGTATTTTCACAGTGAAACTTCTGATGTCCACATTTTCAACACTGTTAGGAAATCTTTGAACATTTTTTGGTGGAAAAAAAGAAATGCTAAAAATGTTTCTTAAGAACATTTACGGGCACCAAAAATATTGTTTCCTTGTCTGACAAAAATCCAAAAATTCAGCAAAAAAATTCCCCAAACTTCTGAAAATGTGCAAAACCTTCAGGAAGAAAATTTAAATAACTTCTTAAAAGTTTAATTTTTTAAAAAATCCCCCAAATGTGGCAAGAAAATTCTTGTGGATATTTTCAAAAAATGAGTACAAATCATCCAAAAATGTCTTAATAATATCTAAAGTGATTACATGTAAATCAGTAAAACTTCTCATACTTTCTCTAAGAACATTCACAAAAAAATCAACCAAAATCCAGCGAATTTCGCCGGATTTTGGTTGATTTTTTTGTGAATGTTCTTAAAGAAACATTTTTAACATTTCATTTTTTCCATCAAATAATGTTTAAAGATTTCCTAAAAATGTTGAAAATGTGGACATCAGAAGTTTCACTGTGAAAATATACATATTTTTCCCACATTTTCAAACTTTAAAAAGGGTCAATTTGACCCACAGGACGACAAGAGGGTTAACTGATTAGTGGTTAATCATGAACACTACTATTGTCCACTATCTCACTACCTATGGTATCTATGGTACCATCAGCACCAGTGATGCCACAGGAACACAGCTAAAAGTCATGTTTTCAGAGTTTTTGAACTGATTTGATTCTGAAGTATCAGCTCTTGTAACATCAGTAGATTTTAAAAACAAACGAAACCGTTTTTACCATTTTAGCAACAAAGCAAACACATAAGTACACTCAAATTGAAAATTCCTGGCAGTATTAATGAAGGGTTCTGCATAATCTGGTAAAAAAAAAAAGTACGACTAGAAAGGAAAAACACAATCAGAAAAGTCTATTACTTTCAACCACTTTAACAATCAGTTAAAGCTCTACTACCAATACCCTCAAAAACAATGTTATCTAACCCCATGAATCAACAGCCACAATACAGAAGTATCCCGCTGTGACAGGACTGTTTGCTATTATCACCGTAGGCACAAATTCCCTTTCTTACCAAATCGGCTTAATAACTGCACAGAAGATAAAAAAAAGTAAAGATATAAACGGAGTCTGTGCTCATGGAACAAAGATAAAGAATACAAGATAAAGACAAGACGATAAAAACTCCTATAGTCACGTAACATAACAAATGTTTTTTTTTTTATCATACCCAAAAATATCTGATAAGACCACTATATATGAGTGAGGAAAGAGATAGAAATCTAAGAAATATAACCAAGTTTATGGGGCTACAGGGTTTCTGTTTACCTCAGCAGTACTTCAACCAACAGCACAGTTATAGAGCGTCTGCTAGGTTCTGCAGCGATGTAAATATGCACCTCATTTCTAATACTACATGCATTATAAATGTATTCACAATTGCAGTGCCTTCTAGCAATCCTCCTTCCATACAGACGAGTATAAACACACAGTATATAAAGTTCTCTTTGAAATGATTGGTCAATAATGCAATTAGAATAGATGGTTGAGGAACAATCTTTCCCTTTCTTAGTTGTCAGTTAAAAAGTAATGCTATTCTAAAGTAGGAAACGATCAAATTAACCTCATCCATCAATTATGGAATTAGCCTTCCATGAGAAAATTCATCGACAATAATCCCACAAAGACAGTCTATCATTTACATGATAATGTCCAGCATTTATAGCCATCAGCCTCACTCAACACAGATTTCCTTCATTTTTACATTAAAACAGCAACGCTTTTTGTGTTTTAATGTGAAACAGCACTGTGGGCTCAGTGACGAGGCAACGAATGACCAACAATAATAACTAATTAGTCTTTAGATTTGACAAGAAATAGACACATTTTAACTGTTTAATTGGTGATTTAAATAAGCATTAGCGTGATTTAAAGTCATTTTGATCAAATACTGTTGCCTACGAAGGCAAACCATCTAAATACCGCATGATTCTTTTGGCTAATATGAATGTTGATACTAAAAAGCCAAAATCGGTTGAATCAAAAACAGCTTCTGCAGGAGCTCAGGGTGGCCGCTCTCCTCACAGACAATGCTGGTAAATATGCAAACATACACTTGCATCTGTAGTCCTGTCACTTCCACCGCCTCTCTGCAGCCACTCGACACACTACTGTAGACTAGTTACTCAGTGCAGCTTCACTCCTGCTCAAACAATAATGACGCTGGGTGTCAAATCAACCACAGACAGGCTGTCACATGTGACGACTTGTTCTGCATCTCCAGGTTTATTAAATGTAAGCATCCAAAATAAAGTCATAGTTTGTGCTGCATGCTGATATTTCTTTTAAATTCATGAGACAACACAGTGAACTACAGCACGCTCTGTGTTTCTGCATGTGATATGTGGATGTCCAAGTACCTGAGATAGTTTCTTTTTTTAATCATGATCATAAATGCACAAGAATTAACTTCCATTGTCATTAGTAAACACAACAAAAGCAGCTTGGCAGTTTCTTATAAAGGTTGCCTGCGTGAAAAACTCTCCAGCGGTGTGAATTTTTAACGAGACAAAACGGTGTGCTGCTTTGACACATGCTCCAGGGTACGGCTTGGTGTTAACAAATCTTCCAGCTCCAGCTAGAAATGAGTAACGTTGTGATGTGAATGTTAGTTGTATCGCCGAAATATTTCATCTTCCCGTGATCCAGTTTGCATGGCTGTGTGTGTGTGCACAGCTCTTACCCAGAACCCTTTCCCTTTTCAATTTGTAAAATCCAAAACGCATCCGCTTAGACTGCTGGAAAATCCAAAAAGACAGCTCAGAGTCAGCCTGGAGGAAACGGCTACACACTGTTCTGGAGTTGGCGTAAAGTTGACTTTAAAAAAAAAAAAAAAGGATTAAAAAAAGCTCCAGTGAGAAGCAGGAGCTGTTTGAAGGCCCATCTATGTAAAACTGGGGTGTCAAATTCATTTTAGTTCAGGTTCCACATTCAATCCAATCTGATCTCCAGTGACCAGTAAAATCACAGCATAATAACCTATAAATAACCACAACTCGGAATTTAAACTCGAGGTATCTGGAACTGAACAATATAGTATTTTACTTTATGATCAAAATGACAAGGTCAGACAGAAAAAGACAAAATATTACAAAAACTAGACACAAAATGATAAAAGCGAGAAAAAAATGACAAAATATGAGACAAACGACACGAAACAAAACAAAAAAGAGACAAAAAAATGACAAAAAAGTTACAAAGCGACAAAAAAGTGGACAAACGACAAAAATCAGACGTACGATTATACAAATGACAAACAAGACAAAAAATTACAAAAGCAAGAAACAAAATGACCAAAAAGTAGACAACACAAGCGACACAAAAAACCCCACAAAATGACAAAAACAAGACAAAAAACAACAAATAAAGCAAAACACAAAATGACAAAAATAAGGCAAAAAAACACAAGCGAGACAAAAAGGAAACACAAAACGACAAAAACATGAGACAAATGACAAAAGTCAGACAAATACAGACAAAAAAAACAAAAACAAGACAAAATATTACAAAAATAAGACACAAAATGACAAAAGAACAATGAACAATCTAGTATTTTACTTTATGGTCAAAACAACTTGTCATGGTATAGAAATTATTTTAAATTTATAGTTTTACTAATTTACAATCTGCAGTTAATGTCATCGCTGTCATTTTTCCACTTCACAAAGTCGTCCCGCGGGCCGGATCGGACCTTCTGGTGTGCTGGTATTGGTCAGCAGGCTGCATGTTTGACACTCCGGATGTAAAACTATTAATACAGAACAACGGTCGGGATTAGTGAGTTTAAACTTGAACAGAAAGAGATCATTGTGCAGAACGGCTGCTTTAGATTAACCAGGTTACATAATCACTCTGTTAGACTCCCTTCACCACAACATGATTTCATTATGGTGTAAAAATAATCCTACAGGCTGAGGTAAGTAGTCAGCTGTTTACTTGGCAACTGGCGCTTGGGGAACTTTTTGAATTCAGTTTAAAGAGTTTCCTCCACCAATGTGCCAATCGATCATAATGGAATCACAATAAAGAATCTATTATTTTTTCCTCACACGAAGACGAGCCCAGAAACTCGACAAGGGTCCAAATTATATTCCATTTAATGAGTTGGAAAGAGCGTCTTTGTACTGCAGCGGGTCTCGTCTGTGTTTATATGTCTAATACCCAAATGCACGCTGACCCGCTACCATGAACAATGAATTTTCTTTTTGTTTGTTTTGCCTCGAGATGGAGAGTGTAGATTGCAAACTGCATTGCTCCGTTCAGGTGGACAACAATGGATAATATCATTCATATTTATCCTCCAGTCTAGTCTGATTCTGTTGAAATTCAGTGAGCAAACAGCACTCTGAAATCAGTCGGTGCTTCGGTTGTACTTATTTTAAATATTTAGTGGATTGATATTTGATAAAGGCCAAAGAGTTATCTACTTCTCTTAGAAGTAGCGACCACTTCTATTCAGAACTTTTAAGAGTTTACAGCATTTGAAATAACAGTCTGATTACCAAATTGCTTGTTCTTTGGAGGAGAATATGTAATTAGTTTAATTGTCACTTTGGGAGAGACGCACTGAGAAATAACTTTCTGTTCATCTCCCATGGGCTGGAGAGAGAAAAAAAACATTGCAAATATCTAATTAGCCAATGAATAATTGCTGAGCTAATAGGCACCTCAAGATACAATCTTGAATGTAACAGTCACTCTCCAAATTAATGTGCTTGTGTACTGTGCTGTGGGACAGTGATTTTACTCTCAGTGGCAAACTGAGATATTTTATGCCTTAATGCTTATTGCATGCAGGCTTTTATTCTAATTCAAATATACACATTACTCACAGACGCTGGCCAAACACATCTCCCCACCGCAGTTTGTCTCTCTGTCTGTCTTTCTCCTTCTTTTCTCATTTCACTCAGATGTACAGACAAAATGTGCCCTCATTTCGAGAGCATACAATATCGAGAGTTAATTCCAAAGCACACATCAAACGCTCCGTCAGAAACTTTTTTCCCCTCTCTTTTTCTTCCATCTTTGTGCACAAACCATCCTTCAGCTTGATATGAAATAAACCAAGCCAGCAGCGCCAATCACTCCTTTGCCAGTGTCAGAGATTAAAATCAGTCTGCATTTTGCTCCAGAGAAGAAACATATTTTTCCTCCCCGGCTTCCCATCTCTGCATGCATACAAACACATATTTATTGCAATTCTGCCAGCTGTGGACAGTGAACTTCAGAGGAGTTGTGTTGTCTCATTGGGGTTTCCTCCAGTTCAGTTGGTAGGACACAGGATTATTTTAACTTTAACATGCAAGCAGCTCCACAACTCCAGAAACCACTGTAATTACAAGACCTGGTGGTGAGTCCTTTGAATAGCATTGGCAACCAAAACTTTGATCTGGTGTATGACTAGGAGGGGGCGGAATGCCTCAGTTAAAATAGAAAAGCCACATGGAGTCGATTTGGGGTTTTCTACAAGGAGAGATGAGCGTGAGCCACCTCGCCTCCAACCAGCACTTACAGAAAACCATGAAACCAGTGGGAGCCGTCAGGGGAAGAGGAGGATCATATTCAACTGAGGAAAACAGTAATTCTGGCTAAATTGGTAACACAGGTTGGTCCATTACTTACGTAAACTCAGGATGTTTAGTTGTGCCAAAACCAACCCAAACTGATTTGACGGTTTTGAGGAAACTAAAACCTTGCAGCAAAAAGCCATCAATAAAAGAATGAAGTTGAAAGTTCAATTACACACTTTTCAATAAGTAAGTGCATTTAAGGCGAAAGCACAATGTTTAATACAGTGAAGGCAGCAATACTGGCAATTAGCATGTGGGTCAATATATAGTTGCAGGAGCTTTTGTATCATAGTTCACATTTTTGCTGTTTTCAGGCCTATAAATCAACATTTTCCGCCTATAACCAAACACCACATGGCATTTTTAGAGAAACATTCTTTTAAATATTACATATACAGTTGACATCATGTGGAGCAGGTCATGTGATCTGGAATCAACACACTTCCTTGAGAGGTGTTTTTGTAATGGGGAACTTAGTGGAAAGTGATTTCTGGGACACAGATACAATTTGTTACTTTCCATATAAAATTTGATATATTGCCAAAAAAGAAATATCTGTCATGATTATCTCACCTTAGTAAAAAGAACACAATCCAAACTATTTTTGAATAAACTCATTTTATTATTGTTTAGCTAATTAGAAGGTGGTTGTTATTAAATTTGGGCGGTTATTTAGTTGACATTTTAGTGATATCCAGTCATTTTTTATTAATAAGTGATTGTTTCCATAATAAATAATTATGGAATTTGTAAAGACATGATCATAATGAACATAAAAAACATTAGTGTTTTTTATTTTTAATAAAAATGTATGCAAGATACGTCCCAGGCACTTCTAAAGTCCCTCAGTTATATATTGACCCATAATCCATAATCATTTGTAATTTAACGAGTCACTTTGACTTTGTCTGTGCTTTATGTTGTTATTTGTATGAAATAAGCTCATCGTTACATCCTGGAGCCAACTGAAGCCACACATGTCGATAAATCTGCAGTTTCTAGTTTGAAAAGGGCTACAACTGTGCACAGAGCCATCATGGAAACCATTTACTTGGATTAAATCTCATGCAAATGATGGAACATTGCGACAACACAACACATTTCTCACACAATTCTGTCTGCATATGTAGCAGACTTGGAACTACCATGATGTGAAGAAGATTTTGATTATAAGATACGGTATCATTATGAATCAACAGTGTGGACTAAATTAATTAGTATGAGCATCACCTACACTACCTTTGCATTATTTATTTTTATTATTTATTTCTATAATCCCTTTGCGCTGCTGCACGAACCAGAATATGAGGTGTGTTTGGAGACAATCACAGTCTGTGTGCCCAAGACACAAAAAACAGAGCACATGGTGTCATTAATTCATTACACATGCATTTTTTTTAGCTATTATTTGCCGCAATACTGCATCTCAGTCTACAAATCATTCATTCTTTTCATGTGCTATTGACAATTCAAAACCAGAAAATTAGAAATGTATTCTTTATTCTTGTATTCACTTATGAATCACAACAAAAAACAAACCACAGCTTGGTTTTTGCCCCTGTAATTTTATGCTACAGCCCAAAATAGGATGATGGTGCTATCAGCGTTTAATATGAATGAATATCGGCTCAAACATCAATGCAGTTTTTATCCGACAACATATTTTCAAAAATGGCTCAATGAAAGGCTTGTGTTGACAGATGCAAACTTTCAAATAACAGGAAATACGACGTTGCCATGGACACAGGCAGTTCAAACTGTGAATGGAAGCACGAGCCCCATTTTAAACCTGTGATCAGCTTCATACCATTGGATGTACTGACAACCATCAAATCTTAAAACCTGGAGGATTCATTCGCCAGTTTTTACAATTTCCTATTTTGACTTGAAAGTAACATTTTTGGAACTCTTTTTTTAACGTTCCTATGTCGCATTCTCAACTGATTTGATATGAAGCACAGATTTTATCAAATGCCATCAAATGTCAGAACCCTAATGACTTTGGTTCAAGCTGGGCCTAACGATAAAGGTGAAACAGAGACACACAGGGAAGTGATGAAACTGGCAAACAAAAGGAAAAATATAAAGAAAAAGAATAACTGAGCACACAACAGCTTGAAGAATAAATTCTGTTTGAGCTTAGAGTGTAGTTCAAGTAGCCTGGTGTGCGCTCAGACATCCAAAGTCAGTGAAACTATAAGAGTGTAAAAAGATTATTGTGCATATTAGGCTCAGCTTCTCGCATCATTATTCCTCTCCACTTCACTACGTCACTTTTGCTTGGCTTGGTAAAACACATGCATGGGTCTTAAGTTGCAGCTTGTCTACCTACGAGGCACGGCGTGAGCGGCATGCTAGCAGAGCTCCGTCTGTTTCCACACAGGAAGCATTCAGGAATACAATTGAGCCGTAGGTCACCTGTGTTATGAAGCGCACACAGCCGAATACACAATAACCGCAGTACGCTTCCAGTCACACGTATGTGCACATAGCACAAGGAAAACAGGAGTCATTATGCCACTGATGTAGGCAGCTGGAATAATCAAAACAGGATCTGAGATGTGCAAATGCTCAGTGCACTTTCTGCTTTTGTAAATACCAGTTTATGTGTGGTAAACAGCATATGCCTGCTGTTTGAATGCACACTGCCTTCAAACAAGCCTTTCACTGCTGTCTGCTAATGGTGCGTCAGGTTTCAAACTCCGATTCTTCAAATAAGGAGCGAGCAAGACTTATTTTACAACTCTCCTCCAGTCTCCTGATGAGTCAACATGAGAATCGCCTACAGTGAATCAAGTTCTGGATGCATGCTGTCAAACTTTATCTGTGAAATTGACATTTTCATTGTCTGAAATGCAGATGAAATGTCCTGCAGCCTCCACACATCAGTCCCACAGCAACATGCTACAGCGGTGGCAGTCGATGAGGTGTCAGACCTCTTGATGCCCTTTTCAATTGGTTTCTGAGGGAAATAATGAACTCTTCAATAGCGCTGACAGTCTTCTCAGAAACTTGCATGTCCCTGGAGAACTTTTACACTTAACACGGCCGAGGTGACAGATTGGATAGGAGGTGGACTGAAGGACCGCTTCCTCTCTTCCCGAGGAGGCCGGGAGTGTACTTTATATTACATCCTGAACATCCAGTCTCTCCAGTCAATCCTTATGAAGAAATATACTCTCTCCCCAACATTTAAATCTTCTCCCACATGACATTGTTCCTGAAATAATCTCCTCGCCCTGAATATGAGTCCCATGACACATTTCTGCAGACGGGAGGTCACGCTAGTTGATGAAAGTGGGACAGCGGTACTAAAAGTATCCTAATGATCCAGGCTGAGAGCATCTTCACATTTCTGCAAACCTCATCAACAACTGACCAGAGGTTTTGAATCTCCTTGCAAAATATACTCACTGATAAATCATATTGGAAGAATCCTATTCATTTAGCACAGAGGTGTCCAACATGCGGCCCGCGGGCCAAAAGCGGTCCTCCAGAGGGTCCAATCCGGCCCTCAAAGTGTAAAAATTCAAGAAAAGACATTAACTGCAGATTGTAAATTAGTAAACCAATCACTTTAAAAGTAAAACACTAGATTGCTTCTTTTGCTGTTTTGTGTCTCATTTTTGCCAATTTTTGTCGTTTTTGTTGTTTTTTTTGTCTTTTTAAGTCAGACTTTTGTCGTTCGTCTCATGTTTTTGTCATTTTGTTTCTCGCTTTTGTCATTTGTGGTCTCGTTTGTGTCATTTGTGTAATTTTTTCTCTCACTTTTTAACTTTTTTGTCTAATTTTTTGTCTCATTTGTTTTGTTTCATGTTGTTTGTCCCATTTTTTGTCATTTTGTTTCTCCTTTTGTTCCATTTTTGCAATTTTTGTCTTGTTTTTGTTGTTTTTTTTGTCTGATTTTTGACATTTTGATCATAAAGTAAAATACTATAATGTTCAGTTCCAGATATCTGTGACTAAATATTTTCCATCTTTGTAGATAAACTGTGATCTGGAAGTTGTAATGTGTAAATGATAAACTGAGGCATAATGTTGTTGAAGTTGAATTAATTTTTCTCAAGAAATGTCACGTTGTTCATGATGTTTCGCAAAAAGATAATTCCTTAAATGTGAATATTTTCAGAATATACTTTTTCGCAGTTAAAAAAAAAGGAAAAATTTGGAGGTGTGGTTATTTATCAGTTTTAATGCCATGATTTTACTGGTCTGGTCCACTTGAGATCAAATTGGGCTGAATGTGGAACCTGAACTAGAATGAATTTGACACTCCTGATTTAGCATGCGTCTCTTGTTCTTCGTTATTTCCGTGCAGAGATTCTCTACTGTCTGTGCATCCAGTTTTCTCTTTGAGCTTCCGCTATTCCTGGGTTCTGGGGTATAATCAGCAGAACCGTGATGTGCTGCTAGAAAGTACAGAACAAAGTCTCCTATGTGAAGCGCAGGAGTACAATGGAAAGAAAGAGTCTGAGAGAGCGAAGGGGCTGAAATTAAGACCGGTGGAAATGCACAGAATTTTCAGAGAAATTAGGTGCTAATGAGGGTTTTGGTGCTGTTGGTGGCCAGACTGGTTTTATGAGAAACCCTATTATACCCCTCTGAACGAAAGCTGAATTATTAAAATTTACATTTTCCATCTTGCATTCCATACTGAAAGCTCCTGAGCCACTGTTCGGTGGAGGATTAATGGTGCTTGAAGAAAATGAGTTGGGATTCAAAGAGCAGAGAGTGAGTGTTTGAAGCTATGGCTTTATTTTGGTGATGAACGCTCCGTGAGTCACTGTTCTGGTTCTCTGAGCAACACAAGCTGTAAATTATTGACCTAATTACAAAATAGATTAGTGAGCCCTATCTACGTTTTCTTTCCAGCAACCTTTCAGTTTCCAACCATGCAAAATATCCCAGAAGGATTGCAAATTGCATCAGAATTTATCAGAAAAGCCATTTACAAATTGTGGGATTTTATTTTGGAATAATCACAGAAAGGATTAATGTCAAAATAAGAGTTTTTGTTCCAGAATATCTGCCTTTAAAGCCCATCTTCATCCTGTTTCGACTCCTGAAAATAATAAGTTTGTTTTTGCTTTTCTTTGTTGCTCCTCGGTGCAATTTCGAGACGTGATAAGATTATTTTGATTTTGATCAGAGCGAGAGAGTGAGCGGTGGAGGTGTGGGAGCACCTACCTACCTACCGCTCCAGAGGAATTGATGCCAGATGGTGTTCTCATTTAAGAAATTAAACAGCAAAATGAAAGTTAGAAATGGACTTGGTGTGGTTGTCCTTCTAGGCTTGAACACACACTCGCACTGGCTTAAGGTTTAAGGATCATTACTCAAATGTGTAATTGTCGGGGTTTCTTGATGAATAAAATTCCACAGGTGGCTGAATATACAGTAATTTAGGTAATTCATCAGCTGCTAAACTGGTCAGTGCACGCTCGCTTATCAAAAGGGAAGCTCTGTGTGCTCAGGTAAACGGTTCCTTTGGGAAGCTCTCGGTTACGTTTCGGTGGAGAAAATACTCCTCACGAGGAACATAATATGATGAGCAGAAAACACAGAGCATATTACATTTTAGTTGTTATGACTCAGTTCCCTCAGGTGCTGAAATTGCAGATCAGTGCTATGCCGTGATATATCAAGTTGGATGGTATCACAGCTATAAAATGACCATTTCTTATCTGTGCTTGAGCGCGTGGCGGAGTTTTTAAAGGAGTCAATGTGTGGCTGTTGTGAACACACCTCATGCATTACGCTCACTATTTCAACTGAATGCCAAGTGTAATGGGGCAGGACTGGGGCAACGGCGGCAAACGGAGGATGGTAAGGGGTGTCAATGATGCGGCCCGCGGGCCAAAAGTGGTCCTCCAGAGGGTCCAATCCGGCCCTCAAAGTGTAAAAATTACAGAGAAGACATTAACTGCAGATTGTAAATTAGTAAAACTATAAATTTAAAATTATTTCTAGACCATTACAAGTTGTTTTGGTCATAAAGTAAAATACTAGATTGTTAATTGTTCTTTTGTCATTTTGTCTCATTTTTCTAATATTTTGTCTTTTTTTTATTGTTCTTATTCTTTTTTGACAGATTTTTATTGTTTTGTTTCTCGTTTTTGTCTCGCTTGTGTTTTTGGTCTTATTTTTGTCATTTTGTGTTTTGCTTTATTCGTTGTTTTTTGCATCATTTTGTGTTTCCTTTTTATCGCTTGTGGGGGTTTTTTTGTCTATTTTTTTGTCATTTTGTTCCTTTATAGTCATTTTTTGGCTGGTTTGTGTCCATTTTTTGTCACTTAGTAATTTGTTTGTTAAATTTTTTGCCTGTTTTTTTTGTGTTGTTTGTTTCATTTTTGTCATTTTGTCTTGTTTTGGCTGTTTTTTGTCTTTTGTTGCTTGGATCATAAAGTAAAATAATATATTATTCAGTGCCAGATACCTGCGACGAAAGGTTTTATTCCTTTTTGTAGATAAACTGTGATCTGGAAGTTGTAATGTGGAAATGATAAACTGAGGCTGAATGTTGCTGAAATTGAACTTATTTTTCTTCTGAAATTTCAGGTTGTTCATGATGTTTTCTAAAAAGATAATTTCTTAAATGCAAACATTTTCAGAATGTACTTTTTTGCACTAAAACAAAGGAAACGTTTGGAGTTGTGGTAATTTATACCACAGATAATTTACAGATCAAATTGGGCTGAATGTGGCCCCTGAACTAAGATGAGTTTGACACCCTTCGTTTAGGTGGTTGCATTCATTTTTCTGCGTGAACAGCAGTTATGATCACACTCCTACACATATATGCACACGAGAATCTACTGCAGAGAAAGCAGTTTTTTCAGGCCCATAAAAACCGGACAGACTTCAAGCCCAAACTTCTGGAAGTCTGGCCGAAATATCTGCATTTTCTGAACTCGTCCAACCTGAATCTGTGAGGATGTTAGATGACAGGGAAGCCAGACCCGCTCAGAGCATGAGCAGCTCCTCTGCTGATAACGTTACAGTCGCAGCCCCTGACAATCCCAGGAGGACAGGCTTTGAGCCATCACGGCTGTCAGGGAGGAAACACTCTCCCTGGTTAGATTAGGTGCAAAAGTAAGTAAAAATACAGACTCAAATCAAGTCCATGCAATCTTGTAGCGCCAATACCAGGGGCGTCAAACAAGCGGCCCGCGGGCCAAAAGCGGTCCTCCAGAGGGTCCAATCCGGGCCTCAAAGTGTAAAAATTACAGAGAAGACATTAACTGCAGATTGTAAATTAGTAAAACTATAAATTTAAAATAATTTCTACACCATGACAAGTTGTTTTGATCAGAAAGTAAAATACTAGATTGCTTCTTTTGTCATTTTGTGTCTCATTTTTGAGAATTTTTGTCTCGATTTTGTTGTTTGTTGTCTTTTTTTGTCAGACTTTTGTCCCTCATCTCATGTTTTTGTCGTTTTCTCATTTTTGACGTTTTGTGTCTCGTTTTTGTCGTTTTGTTTCCTTCTTGTCTCGCTTGTGTTTATTATTATTATTTCATCATTTTTGTTGTTTTCGTCATTTTTTGTATGACGTTTGTCATTTGTGTTTAATTTCAATCGCTGTTGTGTATATTGTTTTTGCTGTTTTGTGTCATTTTTTTGTCTCATTGACATTTCTCCATTTTTTTGGCGCTTTGTAACTTTTATTTCTACTTTTTTCTGTCTTTTTTTGTTTTGTTCCGAGTCGTTTGTCTCAGTTTTTTTTCATTTTGCGTGTCGTTTTTGTCATTTTGTCTCTTGGGCTGAATGTGGAACCTGAACTAAGATGAGTTTGACACCCCTGGCCCATATGGTGGTCAAACTCAATGCAAGGGCCAAAGAGAACTGATCGAACATAATACAAACATATGATAACTGAAAAACTAATAACTGGCACAAACAGAAAGACAGAAGCTGACACCCTCACAAAGCAGTCAGCCGATGGGAAAACACCGGAGAGAATTATGTGTACAATCATCTGATAATATCTGTGCTTTACAGCCCTTCCAGTGGCACAGAATGATGCTCTCTGTGTCCTCTGGCTCCCCAGTGACAAGAAATCAGTCACCGACCAACTAATAATCATCTCAGCTGTCTGCACTGATCCTGTCTGTGTGTCTCTCATCATGATGAGCGGTAGTTCGATGATTCCGCTCAGTCTGACTTTGCTGTCTGTTATCAAACACCAGAATCTCTCTCTTTTTAACCACGAATAAAGCAGGAAAACATTATCTTTCAGGTAACTGAGAAGCACCAGAGTCACATTCCTCTTCTTTATCAGGTGTATCCTGCTCTAAAACGGGGCTACAGTGAGCTCCACTTCACACATGCTTTCCCCTCTAACAGGGCTTTGTAGGATTAACAATCATCTTCTGGCTAACAGCCTCGGCTTGCAACTCTCAGATATGGTAATATTCACAGCGATATCATCACTTATTTTATTGGAAAAGTTAGGACTTAACTTATGCTATCTACCCCCCCCACCGCTCCACCACATCTCCACAGCGAGGCAGTCATGTGGCCTCTGAAGAGACGGCAGAAGGACACCCTTTCCCTGGAGCTTCAAGAGTGTCTGCAGAGACACCCTTATTTCTGTGGCTCCTTCCGAGGACAGAAGAAAGAGTATATTCCAGTTATTTCTCAGCATCCAAAAAAACAGCAGAAATATGAGACCTGTCCTGTACTTGCAGGCAAAGATCTCTTGCATATGGTTACTCATAAGAAACGGTCAAGCTGGGTCCAAAACTATAAACTTGAAAGGCACTTTCATGTCTTTTGTGGTTTCTGGGCACAGAAAGTTCCAATATTTTGCTTTAAAGGGTGAACCAAAGGAGTCCAGCAAGTTACTTTTCAGGTGTTCCCATTTTTCAAATGGATGGACACAGTGAGAAATATGCTTTAGTGCCAGAAAATAGAAGTTTTCTTCAAGCCAGACAAGCTAATGACTGCGACTGACTGCTCATGTATTTCAATATAGCCAATGGACCATGCCACTCTTTAAGAATCTCTGACAGAAGCAGTATATTTAGGTAAAACAATGTTTGTTTTGAGCTTGTCAGACAACAGGGAAGGTGAATATGCTGCAAGAGTGGTGTAAGTTTCTGCAGATGCTTTTTTTTTTTTTTTGACACAGTAAAAACTTGCCTCCACATCTGCGGTTCCTTGAGGAAAAAGAAACCAAAAAAATGTTGTAGCCACTACTGTAAAAACTGGAACTTTGATCTAAGAAAATGTTTAATGAGCTTTTTGGTTTGAGTGCAGCCTACATAAAACCATCATGGAAACGAGTTACATCCACTTCAGCATGACGTTAGACTTGATTTAACAGAGTAGAAGCAAATAAAGAAAGATGGAGCTGCATCAGTTGTAGTAGTTTGATTTTTCATCTCCAAGCCTGGGTGAGCGTTTTATGAGCAAACGTTGAAGACTATGGAGCTGGAACTACTGGTACATGTAAAGATTTCAAGTGAAGCCTTCAGTTATGGCACCTATTGGGGTTATTCTTAGATATTATTCACACGTGAACTAAATCCTTGCTGGTGCTGTATCTGTTCTCAGATGTATGTCGCTTTGGATAAAAGGAAAATAAATAAAATACACAAAATAAATACATACACATATAAGCAGGGGTTAGTGGGTAATACTCCAAGAAAAAACTTTGAATTTTCAGAATTTCTGCACTTAAAAAAGTCACAACTTTATTACAAAAAATGCTCACTAAGACTGTAAAATCAGAACTTTGCAAGAAATATTTTGGAAGAATTCCACATTTTCAGTCAAGACACCACTGTTTGCCCTGTATTATGACCTAATGTGATTATACTTGCAAAAATTCTTGTGATATTAGCCCAGGATCACAATAACATAATAAAGATCCCTCTGTTTGAAGAGACATTGCCATAAATTGGCCTATTCATAAGACAACAACATGCTGATTTGGACGAAGTGGTAGCTTTTGTGCATCTGGAACTACAGCACCGTGGTGGTATTGATATTTTTCTGTACATATTTATTTTACCATCTCCAAGCCTGGGTGAATGTTTGATGAGCCAACGTTGAAGACTATGGAGCTGAAACTACTGGTACATGTAAAGATTTCAATTGAAGACTTCAAACCCCTTCTTTATGGAGTTTTAGTTATGGCACCTATTGGGGTTATTCTTAGATATTATTCACATGTGAACTAAATCCTTGCTGCTGCTGTATCTGTTCTCAGATGTATGTCGCTCTGGATAAAAGGAAAATAAATACACACAAAATAAATAAATACACATATAAGCAGGGGTTAGTGGGTCATACTCTAAGAAAAACTTTGAATTTTCAGAATTTCTGCACTTAAAAAACGCAAATTTATTAGAAAAACATGCACTAAGATTGCAAAGTCAGATATTTGCAAGAACGATTTTGGAAGAATTCCACTTTTTCAGCCAAGATGCCACTGTTTGCTATGTATTATTTCTGCAGCGATGACCTAATGTGATTATATTTGGGAAAATTCTTGTGATATTAGCTCAGGATCACAATAATATGATAAATATCCCTCTGATTTGGATGAGGTGATAGCTTTTGATGCAACGATATCACTGTTTCACCTCCTATATTAATAAAACAGTCCTAATGGTGCATCACATTTAGCAGCTGATGCAGGGACTATTTTTTAAAAGAGAAATAATGTTCAGAGTTTCCCTGCCAGATTGACAAACAAAGCATTCTTCAAAAGGGTTTCCATAACAGAGATAAGGAGGAAAAATGTGTGATTCAGCTCCAAGAGAACTCATTTCTATCGCCTTAACTGTCTCATCTCCACCAAGACTCATATTTACTGCAACTCCGCTTTGCATTTCCTGGCGCCCAAGCGGGGTCAAATATTGCAACAAGGCTACGGGGCTGCACAGAGGCTGAGTGTACACAGCTGTATCTGGAAATGCAGCAAAGCTTCCACCTTCAGCATCATTTTCTGTGCCATGGTAAATGGAGGATAATCGCTGCTGCTACCAGAGCTCTTCATCCGCTGCATTGACACAGTTCACACAATTCACTGGAAAAAGTTTGGCCAAGAGTTACCGCACGAAACAGCTGCAGAAGAAAGACATCAAGGTGTAATATTAACCTTTGTATGTTCAGGGACAGATTTGCCCCTCTCTCTTCTCGGTTTCACTACTTTTCTACCTATTTTCTAAGAGTAAAAGTGATGAAGTAACCCAACAGACAACAAAACACAACAGTATCGCTACATAATGAAACTTGTTGCTGCACTATTTCCCCTTAACACCTCTCAAATGACCAAAAGATGTAAAAATATATAGTTATATAGGCTCAGGAGAAGCAGCACGGCTTTACGATGCAGCCAGAAAATAAAACAATCCAAGAAGTCCAAGGGTCCTGTTAATGTGATAGCCTGCTCTAAGGCTGTAGTTGTTTGTGGTCAAAGCTTCACATCGAGGAAGACCTCTACACTGGTTCTACCACCTGTGCTGTGATTTCAAATGTTGGCGCTTCGTGTTTGTTGAAGCTCTCTTGCCCACATGTGGTGAAAATTACAGCCCAAAAAAGTTCCCGATGAAGCCATCTGGTGTTTAAGATGTCAGTGAATCAAGACAGGGTAAGAAAAAAATCAGCAATTCAGTTTAAAGACAAGACTTGAAGCAAAAGATGAGAAAAACAAGGTCTATTTTAGCGCTTTTGTTCTAGTCTTTAAGAGAAACTTAATCCCAGAGATTTCAGACCGAAAAGAAATTGAAAGACTGAGGTTGGGATGAGCCGCGATGAAAACCGATGTTGCCCCGAGGAGCAAAAACGCTGCTTGAACGGTGATGAAGTGATGAAGATGATAAAAACTTATGAAATATTTACCTCTAGTGTAGTTTATTGACCCTTAAACACCTATAATTAAACACATCTGGTCATTACAACTCTTGGTTTCTGCTGGTTTCTTCACTCTGGGATGATGATGTATGATGTTCTCGCCACTCTACAGTCCTATCATCGAGCCAGATATGAAAATGTGTTTGAAATGAAGTTTTGAGGTGATCCAGCTTCAAAAACACATGAATAAGGGTTCGAATTTCTTTGCACAAGCAGCTCAAATGGATTGTATATCAATGGTGCTGCCTGTTTTACCTCAGAGCTGGATCCTCTATTTAAAACACAGCAAATCTGTGGACTCTACACTGAGAAATGTGCATCATGGATTTATTCTGACAGGAGGAAGAGGTCGATGTAATGTCGAAGCAAATCCTCCATTAATTTTTATTTGATCATTTTATATATTCTAATGAGATGATGCTCAAGAGACACATTTTCATTCCGGATCATGCGGTGCTGTCGCCGCTGAGCCTCGTGAATTGGACTGCAGAGCGCTGTTAAAATTCAGGGCAAGTATTTTGGAGAAAACAGCACTTGGTCTTTTTTTTTCCTCCAAGAGTAGCCCAAGTAGCAGAGCCGACAGGAAGAACACATTCACCGGCGTCAGGTAGATAAACTTCCGCTCCACAAAAAAAAGAAAGAAAGAAAGCACCAAAACTTACCACCCCCATGTCCAGCTGCTCGGTAGTGGGAGAAGGAGCCGCTCCGGTCTGAGGTAAAAAACACAGCATGGGCACCAGAAGCAGCAGCAGCATCTCAGGAGAAATATTCCTCATCCACTTGTGGGGAGACATGATGATGCCCTAAGCGGTGACAGGCCGATCCTGCAGGGCTCCAGACACCGACCCCGACAGCCGCATCCACGGGGTAAGTCACACGCCGACACTCGTGGGGGAAGAATTCAAGTCTACCTCACTGTTGAGCGCAAACACATAAAACACATGAAAACCGGCGACACACTTCAGACCATTGGAGCAGTTTCTGGTCCCCGTTGGAATAAATGTTTAAAAATAATAAAATTAAGAAAAAACTGCCCCGGTAGCTGCCACCTGAGGGGTCGCAGGAGGCGGATAGCTGCGTGTTTTCCGCGTCTTTATGTCAGAAGTCCATCAGAGACGGTAAAGATCCGGAACACGGAGGCGCGAGCTCACCGCTCTGTCGGCAGCGTCTCGAGCTTCTGGAGCAGCTGCCAGCTGCGCGCGCTGGTGTCGCGAGCAAAGCGGTAGTTCAGCCTCAAGTCACGCGCCGTTAGCCGGTCAGCTTCCGGTAACGTCCAGAAATAAAATCCTCCTAAAATGACGTTTGTTTTATTTCTTTAGAAGTTATAAAATGTGGTTGATTTGAGGAGACACCTGGAAAAGTGGCGCAGATCAGCTTTAAAAATGTATCATTCCAGAACTGGAGGACATTTTACATCAAATTTCAAATAATCCACATACGAAATACCAAAACATGCAGTTGTGTGATTTTACTAGAATTAGGAGAAAAGAATGTTTGAAGATATTTTTAAATACCAAAAAGTCTGGAGTTCCCCCTAAAATGACATTTTTCTCTTGTCCCACCCTCCTGATGACAAACTGAATCTAAAATAAAACAGTTAAAATGAAATTCAAATCTCTTTTTTTCATTGATGTCTCTTGTAATTGTAGGAATATTTTTTTAATCAACATAATATTTTTAAATAATAATTATTATGCATGAAATGTTTGTCATATCTGAAATAGGACTATACCTATCAGTCTGTCATCTGTAACATTTCAACCATATTTTGGACTTTAATGGCCAAGTACATACACAACATATGAGGAATTTGGTTTCGGCTGTTGGTGTCACCCTAGGAGTAAGGAAAAGAGAATAATAAAAACATATAGAAAGAAGAAGAGGGAAAAAATAGTAGTAATAAAAAGAAATATAACACGATATATACAGATATTTACAAGCTTGAAAGGAATATATAAACACAGTAGTGCCAAATGATAATTGCTAGATGATGATACAGTGCAAAAATACTGTACACATCCACTGCAATACTGTATATTGTACAGGTGTGGAGGAATGTCTCAGCTGTTTATTAGGGTGATGGCAGTGGGGAAGAAGCTGTTCTTATGTCTGGTGGTATTAGTGTACAGGGCTCTGTAGCTCCTGCCAGAGGGCAGGAGGGAAAACAGTTTAGTGACGATGTTCCCTGCCCTCTTCCTGGTTCTAGTGGAGTACAGTTCCTGGATGGAGGTCAGGGGGGCTCCAATGATGTTCTCTGCAGTCCGTACTGTGCGTTTGCTCTGTTTGTATCTTTGTAAGCTAATGACTGTTGAGCTGAGTGAGAGTTGCGGCTTTGGTGTCCCCACAAGGAAGTTTAAAAAGATAATTAACTGAAAAAGAACTAGCACGGTTACTGTATGATAGATATCCACAGGGGTGTTTTAGGGTGCAAGCAGTCGCGTCGCTTCCCGGCATTGGATGCTCGATAGGCGTGCAGCTAGGCAGATAATTGGAAGACGCTCTTCAATGGGAATCCGACCCAGGCTTCACCCTCCTACAGCACTGACTGGAATGGACACGTACCATCACTGCATCATCCACATTCTTTGAAAACCTTACATTCTCAGTGTGGTAAGCTGCTGCTTGAGCTTGTTTCCTGTAGTGAAGGGGATTTTGAAAGTGGTAACACATACATAGTAGAAGAGGAGGAAAAAGCTGCATGAAATGTGATTTAATTGGTGAGTCAGACTAAGTCACACTGGGTTCCAAAGTCACAGCGATAAGAGAAACGACACAGTGTCCTGGCATTAAAATGATTAGTCTCATAAAAAGCAAATTACATTATATCTAAAAAAAAAAAAAAAAAAACAATATTCACCATTTGATTAGAATTTATATGGTAATGGGATACAATTGCGTATCAAAATAAGAATCAGCTCCTTTTGCCTTTAAAAAATTTGTTTTTGTTCATGTTTCACTTTGCTAATTGTGCATTGTTAAAATGAGTCACTGCTCTTAGCCATTTTAAGAGGAAAAATCTTAATGAACATCACAAATTACATAATGTCAAAGAAATAATTTTTAAAAATTTAATAATCATATATAATAATCAGATCAAACAACCCCAATGTCAAGATAGCTCTAAGTCCACCAAATATTCTTAAACTGAATTAACTAATAATCAGCATAAAGAGTGTAAGCAGTGGATATAAGATGCAGTATATACACATTATAAACAGAGAGGTGTGTAATCTGTACAGATGGACTACTGTTTCAGATATGAGACATACACTGTACAGACTAATTTTAATTAGTTTGATCAACTATGAACTAAAACTATAAAATGTATTTCTTAAATTCCATCAGTCCAACTCCTATTCTCCCTCGTTTTAATTTGTGCTTCTATTTTGAAAATCCATTCTCAAACTTCCTTTGGGCAACTGCTGAGTTTTCCTCTGACTTTATTGAAACAGCTGTGAGAATTTGAATTGGGCTTGAGGAGCCTTTCATTTCATCTCTTTTGTCAGAGACATAACAGCCAGTGTCCTAAAGAAGATCACGTTGTTATGGGACAGTAATGTGATGCAATACGATGCCAGAAAACTGATGACACATCACTGAGCTACTGCTGACTAATAATGTTGGTGTTATGATAAAAATGATGCTTCTACTAACTGGAAGTAGTTTCACTCAGAACTGTAGTTTTAGAAGAAGAATTGCATGCTCAAAGTTGGATAAAATTGTGTATAAAGTCTAACAGGCCATTACATTTATTTCCTTTCTCACTTTTAAGCGTATGTTAGCAGATAGCAGTACATCACGGAGGCAGAATGATAAGTGAGATCCTTCAAATGGAGAAACCAGGTTGAAGGTCCCAATGTGGCCATTATCCGCCCTCATGCAGTGTCCTCGGGCCACAGATTGAATCCTTATTAGCTCTAGCGATGCTGACCTTGAGCTGACCCTACATCACAGGGTCAGCTACGTAGAAAGCACATTTTCCAGTAATAGTAAACAGTAAAACATTGTTGTGCTCATTGTGTTCACCTTTAGCTGCTTCTTCACCATCAAGGTGAATTATCCATTTAAAACTTGAATCATAATGCGGCTGCACGCTCACACCTCTGTGGCCACCCACATGCAGGCATCTTAGCTATTCTGTGTCTACTTTGATAGACAGTCTCCTTAACCTAACCACTCTGTCACTAATGATTCACAGCTCTGCTTTATTGTACCACGGCATCATGACTCGACTGCAAAGAAATGCATAATGAGCGCCTGGGCATGAGCACCCACATACACAAATTAGGCTTACAAAGTTGATCTGCTGCAGTAGCCTTTACATCTCCATTTCAAAACCATTTTCTATGCAATATTTATCATTGTTTTCCACCAGCGAGTCCAGGAAACTGGTGCTCTTCTTTCTTAAAGCCCAGGAGCCCTAGAATGTGCAGGGAAACACTTACGGATGAACTAATGCCCAATTAAATACATGTATCAGTACAAACTTGCTCCTTGAAGTGATGAAAGTGCACGTCTGTGAAATGCAAAGAATCTGTTGCCGTCATTGCACTCATATTCTGAGCATATTTCAGAAAACGGAACAGGAAAGCATCAAATTTACTGAACCTATGAAGAAATAATCTGCATAAAAACGTCACAGTGGAGAAAACACTGGCAGTTAGTGCATAATACAAGTCAGTATGGGCACTTTATGCTTCCTCTAAAGAAAGATAAATTCACTTTTTAATATATTTATATAATTATGAACATTAACTGGCTAGTTCAGAAACATTTTACTATTAATCAACAACTCAGTCAGTCCACTGACACATGCATCCTTCCTTTTCTTATTCAGATCCATTAAAGCAGCCATTCGTCACTGGTTTAAAGCAGAAAGACATGACAAATATGCTTTTTGCCAGCAGCTTTAAGTGCTGAAGGCCTGAGACTTCTCAACTTTACTGCTTCCAGTCACACATGTCTTCAAGCGCAACATTAAGATAATTGTCGCATCTGAATATTGTGTCTTACAGCTTGTCTGCTGGTGAAAAGAGGAAGCCTCAGTAATTCAGTTTTATATTAACAGAAGGTTAACATATCCATTTACTTGTCTCATTCTGCTGTGCACATTTTAACTTAAGTCTTTCACCATCTTCAGGCTGTTTCCAAGAGAAATTTAATTCATTTTCTTTTGGTCAGATTGTATAATTAAAAGAAAACCCACTGACCGGTGTGGACGTGGGATGAACTGAGGTTGTTTGCTGCTGTTGTTGTTGTGGGCGCTTTAATATTTGTTGCACTTTGTGCCAAGTTGGCTGCAAAGACGGTTCTTATACTGATAAGAGTTCAAATTCAGAAGATAAATAAATGTTGTCAAATCATTCCCATGCCCTTGAATCCTGTCATGTACTTGAGGAGTGATGGGCATGTTTTGTGTGACTTATTAAGATGTTGTTTGACTCTGGAGGAGTGTTTGATTGTCATTATTCATACCTAATGTATTTTGTATTCACACTTTCGACTCCACTTAATGGATTCTACCATTAGTCAAGTTAATACAGCGGTGTTAAAAACCCAACATAACATTCATTAATCTGTCTTACCTACTTTGTGCTATATTTCAGCTGTGATATAATCTTTTGAATGAAGATTTTCAGCAATTTTGTGAATAATATTTTATATAATCCAAAATATCGGCCATATAAAAGTTGAATTCCAAAACTCAACTGCAAAAAATCAAAACAAAGATGCCAGAGCACCCGATATTATGACTATGACAACCCTTCTGACCTTGTTGTGTGTAAACATCTACAAATGAATGAAAATGTCCTCGACTAACCACTTATCACCCTCCACAATTCATTATTTATGATGAATTGCTAAAACTACACACTATAAAATGTTGTGTGCTTCTTTTCAGGATGTTCTTTTTTTTTCTTTCAAACAGTAATCACTGTTAGCGGTGCTTCAGATGCTATTAATTATGATAATTATTATCAGCAAGGGCATCAAAAAATATTCAGTAAACAAACAGCAAAAGGCAGCATTAATTAGGTCAAAGGCATGTTTATGAAAGAAGATCATGCAGCGTCATGACAAAAAAATGTGTCACATTAGTCACTGAGTAAGGAATGGAAACCAGCTTCCTATTTATGAATATGAATGACTGTGTTTATTAGAATGCACTACCTGCTGAATGTACGAGGACATGTACTATCTGAACACTAATCACAGCTTTATCTGTTGCTGTTAATTAGTAAAGCATGTGAACAGAATAACCTGTAAGAATGTATATCACATTTGATTAATGTCTGCATAAACTTGAATGAAAAACATTACAGCTGCATGCAAGAATATTTAGTCATTTGTCAGTGTTTAGGAACTTTCAGTTGTTGAAACTCCTGAATCAACCATGACAAAGTCTTACAGTAACTTTCATGACATCTGAGGCCTCTCTTTTTGGGTGATTATGCAGCTGTTCAAACAGTTGCACTGAGGTTTTTTATCTCAGCATTGTGTAAAAAGCATATTTTTTCATAAATGTGTCTTTTCTTCAAGCCTTTATATTAACATATAGACACATCGATGATTTGATCGATAAGCTGCAAGTTTCTTATCAAACCTTACAACAGAATTAAAGCTGCAAAGAGCGTTGATCGGGTCCTCGCATCTTTGCTGGTCAGCGAATCTAAGCATGTCCACTGGGTGGCGCTGCGGCTGAGAGTGTATTTTGTCCTCACACATGTAAAGTTTAAGGCAGACTGGAGCATGTACAGGCTAGATATGCAGCACTTCCAGTGGTATGATGAAATGTTGAAATTCCGAGGGCTGCCATGTCCATGCCCTCAGACTTTTGAGAAGCATTTTGCTAACTTTTGATCACCCTTGCCTGGTGTACATCCTCGCCAAATTTCAGCTCTGTTGGGATTACCCTGTTTGAGTTTATTGCCTTTGAAAATGTGCAAAAGTTGGTTCAAAATTGTTCAAAAATATGACACATAATTCAAAATGGCCAACTTCCTGTTGTGTTTTGTTCATGGGTGTCAATTACATTTTTGTGAGTCTTGACGAGCTACATATGTGTATCCAATTTCATAATTCTAGATGACACGT
The DNA here is from genome assembly GCF_022539595.1 of Amphiprion ocellaris. NCBI lineage: Eukaryota > Metazoa > Chordata > Actinopteri > Pomacentridae > Amphiprion > Amphiprion ocellaris. The sequence continues at coordinate 3,543,837 of NC_072782.1, forward strand.
ACTAGCTGTAGTAAATGTTTGAAATTTTCCAGATGGAGCTATGGAGCCATTTTGGCACACACCAATGCAATTCCCCTAAAATATCAAATTTTTCGCCAGTCCTGATGCTTGTGCAAAGTTTCACGTGTTTTCGAGTATTTTTTAGCTGCCAAATTTTAATTACAAAAATGGGAAAACATTTCACAATTGGATTTAAATAAGGTCTTCGCACCACTCGGTGCTCGGACCCTAATAAAAGAATCATTTTCTTTGGTTTCATCAATGAACAGTCCATAAACTTCAGGCATACCAATCAGAATACAGCACAATAGAGTAGAAATGAATAAGTCTAGAGATTCTCAAATATGTTGCGAAGAATCTGAAGAAGGCAGATCATTCACCCAATTTCCCCGGCAAGCAGCTCACCTCAGAGATCCTTGTATAAAATAACCATATCTTGAGGGTTAAAAACTCAACAAAACAACAAAAAAATGTATTTTGTCTGTCCAGACTCATTAAAAGGTTCCACCCACTGATCCTCAAAGTCATACTGTCTAAACTTTTTTTTCTTCAAAAGGCTGCATGTTTGCCACATTTTCTGAGCGAATCTTATTGCTTCATTCACATTTACTCTGGCGCTGCAGCGAAGAGAAAAAAAAACACACATTGTTCTTATACAAAAGAGTCTTTTTGAGTTGTTTTAAATACAGTTTTCTTCTGCCTCTGTCTCCAGCAGCAGCACAGCTCTATTCATCACTGCATGCATTAAGCAGAATGCAGCAGAGAGCATCCTGGAGAGGTCACCAGTCTGCTGTGGGTCGAGAGAAATTCAGTTTTGATAAATGCAAATCTAATTCCCATCACCCTGAGGAAGTTTGAATGTAGAAACTTTCATTCCTCAAATGCATATCTGGAATGTTTGACAGATAGTGATGAATGTTACAAGGCCAGACAGTAAATCAGTATCTATCTGGTGAGAGCTGATGCATGTGGAGGATCTGTTGAGTATTTGTAAGACTTAAAGTTGTCAGAACTTGATGTCCGCAGTCAGAAAAACTGTTCAATTCAGAGAGAAAAGCTGAAATTATGCAAGGCCAGAGGTTCCACTTCAGCATGCAGAGTGCTGCAATCCTCTTATCATTATAAGGGCCTGATTTTAAAAGCTCCTCTAAAGCCACATACCACCATGAGGTTGTTTTACATGTGTAATGGCGATGGAAGAGTGTGTTCATGTGTTTGTTTCAAGATGTGAGCTGCTCTGACCTTACTGTACGCACATTAATTTCTGTCCATCCATTACCCTAATTTTTTATTCTTAACACCACCATATAACCTTTCAGTTTGGGTGTTTATTATGTCCCCTGCAAGTTTCAAGGTATCCACTCAAGCCCTTTCCTTGTGGGATCAATTAAGTTTATGTTATATTCAATAGGGGGCAATCCTGTCAGATTTCCTCTCCAGTCTTAAGACATTTTTACTGATACATCCTCCAGGTCTGAAGTAAATTAAAGGAATAGTCGAACATTTTGCGACTTACTCTTGCTCAGCATTAGATGAGAGAATCGATACGATGCTCAAAACTTTCCATATAAAACTGGAGCCAGGGGACAGTTAGCTAGTTTAGCATAAAGCCTAAAACATAGCAGAACAGCTAACATGTTTTGTCCAGAGCAAACTACTCTAGGATTACAAATTAACATGTTTCATGTTCTTTGTTTTTTACTTCCATGAGGTAGCTGTGCAACTAGTGACTAGACACCCTGATGGAAATAAAAATGAGATTCATCAAAGGGCATCAGCTCAGGAGTGCCATCAATGGCCATTCGAGCTAATAAGAGAATACTGGACCCGGCAGACTGTGCGAAGGAAACCACCAGACTGGTTCAACGGGCAGGTAGGTGGTCCCAGCAAAGCGTCGTGGAACAGTGAGACATAGGACAACGCTAACCATCCGCTGCATCCTAACCTATATCTAGTTGTCTTAACCACATCTTGCCACTGGATTCAGATAGGCCGGGACGAGAGAATGGGGCTGACGATTTGCACAACTCTCCCTCACTTTAATGCAAGTCATGACCTTAAACCCCATATCCCAGACATGGAGGTCCTGGAACAGGCCGGCGTTCCCAGTGTCCACACCCTCCTCAGATGGGCAGGCCATGTTGTAAGAATGTCTGACAGCCGACTGCTGTATTGCGAACTGTCCCAGGTCAAGCACACAATCGGGGGACAGAAGAAGCGATTCAAGGACTACCTCAAAGTGTCCCTCAAAGACCTGGACATCAACCCCAATACATGAGAATCGCTTGCCTGGGACGGTCCAACTTGGCGAAGCAAAGTCATGACAGGGGCCCATGCAGCAGAGAGCAGATGGACTGCAGAGGCCAGAGAAACCTCTACCTCCACAACCGCACCCACTCACACACGTCCTACATGTGGACGAGCCTTCTGGGCCCAGATTGGCTTGTCCAGCCATCTTCGGACCCGTAATCACCGATCTTCATACGGACGTTGAAATCGTGGCCTTCTTCAATCACAAAGGGTGAACATCAGATGTAAGCACAGCTATTGATTTAGAAGCTGAACTACAACGAAGAACTGATAGAATTTTTGCAATCTAACATTTGTGGATTTACAAAAAACAGATTTACCAGATCTACAGAAGTAAATAAGGGAGGGGTGTTTGTAAAGGAGAAATAAGGCTTGTATTTACAGAGCACGTCTGCTAAAGTCGGTGTCTGTTACTGTCAATGTTACATCGGCCCGAATGGCAAAAAGAGACCCACACCTGCTGCTGTCTTGTTGCAACTAATAGAAAACGTGCTCTGTGTTAAAAACCTGTTCGTCTCATTGGTAGGACCCTAGTGTGAGCCACCAGTGAGAGCCATCAATGATTTAGATCAACAGCACTCTTCTCACTCCTTAACAGGATCCGCAGGTGTGCCGGCACCATCATTCATCACTGAAATACTATCAATTCTCCTCCAGATTCCTGCAGAAGCACTACAAGCAATCCTCCTCTGCTCTGTTTCTGCTTCCCTAACAATGCAAACATCTTTTTATCCATCATGTCAGCTGCCTGGTAAAGGAGTGTTCTGAGAGAAGTATAATTAATGAGCTGTAATTAAAATTAATCCCTGTGATAATTGTGGTTAGATTCTAGTCTGAGTCCACAGAATACTGGACACCTATGAGCAGTTTCTTTCTTTGTCTTTCTCAAACATTAGGGGAGAAAGAGAAATGCCGTCTGACAGTGGCAGGAACTGAGAACATCAGAATTACACACTAAGCATCTTAGATTGCTCAGACAGCCTACCTCTGTTTCCAGACAGGAAGTGAAGCAAATTTTTGATTTCAAGTAACCATATTTGTGCGAATTTTGTATTCAACCAGACGATGCATGTACAACACAAAATGGACACACCAGCTCTTTCTGTGGGAGTGTGACTGAACTTTCAGCACAACTTTCAAATCTTTTGTTATTGTCTTTGCCTCCTATCTGTCCCGCTCTCATCACAGTGCTTATCAAACAGATACATAATGCTCATATGTGCAGTTATAAATGCAATTATAATTAAAGTTTAGGAACAAAACCATGCCACACCCTAAATCAAGCTGGCTATTATCTAACCCTTTTATTTCTTTCTCTGTTCTCTACTTTGTTTATTTGTCCCCAGACAGACCAATCGCACCTTACTTATTGGTTTATTTACCTGATGTGCATCATGGACTTATGAGCTGCCAGCCCTTCAGACTCCCAGATGAGCTCCGTGATCCACATACCTCAGCGAAATATTGTCCATTACGCCGCATCCAGCTGTTCCAACAAAATACACTTTAATGTCCTGATCCAAATAGAGGCCACAGTCTTCATTGCCATTCCTCAGGAAGAACGTCAGTACCTGTCCATCATCCCGAGACTCAGCCTTGTAGTTCAGTGGAGCTGTCTTTTATGCTGATCACATCCTCTTTGCCTCCCAAATCACCTCCCCTCCGACCTCAAATCAGCCCTAAAGAACCGTACAAGTCCTGTTTCTTCATACATGGTTTCACGAGCAGTTTCCACTCAGACATTGAGGTCATCTGGAATTCATCCTTCACTTGCAGTAATCTTCTGTCAGCCCTCATCAAGCCAGACAAACTTCTAGCCATCATGGTAGGCTTCATGATAAGACAACTACTACCAGAACTCGGGTAAGACTCATCATCCTATTTCTCCTCATGACTCTACAACAACCCCTAATAACAGCTTCATCCCCAGTTGTAATTTCATGCTGACATGGACGCTGTGGTAGTGGATGCCAGGAAGTTAATTTCTATATATAGTATGGGAACAACTTGGAAAGCGATACTGATCTTTTCTGCACTTGTTGCTATTTTTCTGTCACTGTTTTCATGAATGCAGGTAGGGAGCAGCGTAGCAAGATTGCTTCCTTATTTCCAATACCACTCCAGATGACAGCTGGTGTAAACAAATGTGAGTTATGGGTGGCTACTGGGGTCTGGAACCACAGCCAGGAAACAGAGAGAGGCACTGACCAAAGGAAGTAAGTTTGGGTTGTAAGTTGTGGTAAATATTTGGAATACATTTGATTGTATATTGAGAAGATGTGTTGATATTTGACAAACAATTGTTTTTAGTTAGAGATTTGCCTTCCTGTTTGGTGTGGCACTATGAGTGTCTTGTTTTTACTTCAAGTTGTGTCTCATTTTTCTTTTATGTCTCACTTGAGTTGTTTTGTCTCATTTTTGTTGTACTGTGTCTCCTTTTTCTCATTTTATGTCTTGTCTGTGTTGTTTTCTAATATTTTGTGTCTCGTCTTTGTTGTTTTGTGTCTTGATTTTGTCATTTTGTGTATCATTTTTCTTTAATGTCTCGCTTGAGTTGCTTTGCCCCAATTTTTGTTCTTCTGTGTCTCATTTTTTGTTGTATTGTGTCAAATTTTTTGCTGTATCATTTTTCTCATTCTGTGTCTTGTTTGTGTTATTTTATGTTGTTTTGTATCTCGTCTTTGTCGTTTTGTGTTGTGTTTGTGTCATTTTGTCAAAATTTTTTGTGGCCTTGGGTCTGATTTGTGGCATTTTGTGTCTTGTTTGTGTTTTTTTTTGTTCGGGTCTGGTCTTTGTCGCTTTATGCCTAGTGTTTGTTGTTTTGTGCCTTACTTTGGTTGTTTTATGTCCTCCATCCTTTCAATTGTCTTGTGTTTTGTCTATTTTTTTTGTTTGTTTGTTGCTTGTGTCATTCCGTCTCATTTTTAGTCATTTGGTGTCTCTTTTTTTTGCATGTGCGTGTCTTCATTTTGTTGTTTTGTGTCTCATTCGTGTCTTGTTTTTTGTCATGTTGTGTCTCATCTGTGTGAATTTGTCCAAATTTTTTTTTCCGTTTCTATTTGTGGCATTTTGTGTCTTGCTTTTGTCATTGTGTGTCTCATTTTTGTCATTTTGTCTCATTTGTGTTGTTTTGTGTCTCATTTATGTTGTTTCTTGTATCTTTGAGACAGTTTTGTCTCCTTTCTGTCATTTGGTGTCAGGGTTGTGTCTCACTTGAGGCATCTCATTTGTGCGTTTTTGTGTCTTCTGTGTCATTTTATGTCTTATTTGTCTTTTGTGTCTCATTTGTATCGCTGTGTTAAACATTTTCTTCCTTCACATCTTCATTTACAGCAACCTGCTGTTATTGTTGTTGTTTTTGGCTTCAAAACAGCAAAAAAAATTACCGTTAAAAGCTGTACACTACTGTTAGAAATTGACTGTATTTTTCTGTTAATTTATTGGTATTTATCAAGTGTACCCTCTTATTCTTTGATGAAAAGCTGCTATATGGTTAGAAGTGATGATCAGCGTTAGTGTGTCCAGGTAAATACGGGGATTAACTTAGCTGCAGTAGAGGACCCTGTTAATATTTTTCCTTCTAAGCCCTAAGTGTTCAAATCAAGAGCTCTGCAGAGTAACTCCAGTTCTGTGAAAACAAGTGGTCGTTTCAAACCAACCTCTGAGCTGCGCCACTAGTTTCAGGAATTTATATGTAAGTAGAGGGACTAACAACCATTGGTTGAGCGTGTTCATGCAAATTTTCACTGTGCAGAGATGGAAATTAAGTGGTCCTTAGAGGCGTGTAAGAGCGTATTCATGGAACAAATGTTAGAGTGTGCACCTACATATTCTTGCTTTCATGACGTGCATATTGATCAGTGAACACATTTCCATTTGTTTTTAGTGGAAATAGTATGATTATACGCTTGATTAAATCTGCTGCTGCAGCCTGGATGCAGCTCATGCAGAGTAATGATATCTGACATCCCGACTGAAAGAGGGATAGAAACAGATATATGTCCGAAGTTTAACATCGACCATTTCCTTTAGGAATAGGACACTTAAATGAGACGGGTTAAGATCCAGAAGCTGTAGACCTACATCTTTCATTTTTAGTGTTAATGAGATTCTAGTGTGTTCCTGTGAGCCGTCATTGCCAGATGATGAATGACAGACATTTTCAACCCAACACATACAGACAGTTAGTAGTTGTAGGATAGTTTTCTCCAGGTTAGGTAACTCAAAGATGGGGGTTTCTGGGGAATTCTGACGTTAATGCAATGCATGCTGGAAGGTCTATGCAACGTAATTAAACTAACCATGTTCCTAAGCAACTTAATCTTATCAGCTGAGTAAAAAAAAGCTGTTTGACATGTAGCCAGCTGGCGTTGTGACTTTACAGTCTGAATGTGATAATTAACTAATTTAATAATGAAACAGAAAAACTTACAAGAACTTAAAACAACCTGTGAGTAGAGACTTTGTACACTGTTGATGGTTAGAAACTTGCAAGGCTTTGCTGCTACTGTGGGTTCTTCTGTGTGTTTCAGATATATTTTAAAACTTCCAAAACACTGAGTTGTTCATTGCTAGTCTCAAACACCTCTATGTGTGTTGTGCTCTCTGATCTTTTTAGATTCTTATTTGATTTATTTAATATTTCTGGTGAACTGATGAGGCATGCAGTGGATGTCTAACTCTAATATATGCTAATGGTGATATACCTTTAAATTGTGTCACAAAACATCAGCTTGACTGCAAAGAACTCTGAAAGCTTGTTGAACTTTGATTTTGTAGCACCTCAAAAGCTTGTTTGAAGGAAGCTAGAGCACAATCCATGATTAGTTGCAGCTCTGCACAGTGTATGAGCTTATACTGCAGCAAGTAATATTTCTAGAATTTCTGTGCCTATGTTTAGATATTAGGTGGTCTATTAAGCTTCATTTATTCAATGTTAATAAGTGTCAACACCACGAAGACTAGTTAGCATTGCTTGCTCTCCCTCGGGTCCACGGAGCTGTAACTCTGACAAATAACAAATAGCTGCACCATAGGGGATGCGGCAAACCAATGAATCATGGAAGCAACAGTCTACTTACCCTTCCCTCCTTCTTTTTCTCCTTTCATCTGCTCTTCACACATGCCGCTATTCCATCGCCCATGTCATTCCCATAATTTGTATTTGTCAGTGCTCGCTGTCTGCCTTTGAAGGCCTGCTGTGTCTCGCCTGCAAAACAATAAAAAAACATCAGCAACTAGTGTTTAGCAAGTAGAGCAGTTCAAAGAAAAGATCAATCCTGCCTCATTTCCATAGTCTCTGTTTGTGAGGCGCCGCCTCAGTGCTACAAGGTTACATGCTATTCCACAACTGATGAGTTCTGCTGCCCAAAAACTTAGCTAAAGAGGAATAATAGTTGGGAATTTTTGTCTGTGGCATTTGTAATCTTTAAGATACAGAAAAAAATTAAGAGAAAAGAAAATAAAACCCTGTATTTTTGACTCGTCTATTGGTATTGTAAGCACAGGACTAAATACATGATCTCCTAAAAGGCTCCTTATAATGTATTCTGGTAGTTCAGTACATGACTCGCTATACAAAGTGCTCTCTCACTTGTATAGAAAAGACAGAATTAGGCCATGAAAACACCCTAAGGAGTCCAATTAAAGGCTCTAATATTAGCAAGTAGCAGTAAAAACAGTGGGGTTAAAAGCTATTTAGTTATCCAGCTTAATTACCAGCCTGGAGCTTTCTGTGAGTCCTACAAAGCCTAGTTTTCCACAGTAGTGTGTTAAAAGGCCTGAGGTTCTATCAGGTGCATTGTCTCTTATCCGGGCAAAGAGTGCAGCAGCGCAGATTTGGTAAAATACTCCAGTTTCAATCCCGCAAATAGTTTATTCATTTCATTGAAATTATTGTTTTCCGAGAGTCGAAGGGAGTGAATGCAACAGAATGAGAAAAAGAGTGAAATTCTAAATAGAAAGAGAGAGGGGGAAGACAGTGATACAGAGATGCTTTAGAGATTATGAGAGAGGCGTTAAAGCATTTCTCATTACTTACTTAGAAGAGTTTACAATGCCAAATGTTTGGGCTCTGACAGCTTTGCAGGCCCTGTTAAAGGCTTGACACTGCTGATAAGGGAAAAGACAGCAGGAAGTTCAGATTGGACTACATCAGCTGCCAGTGTCTTGCCAATGTGTGTGTCCTTATCCAGATCTGGCCACTGTAAGAGCTGGAGGCATGGCATCATTTAAGGACAACGGAATTGCAATTAAATAGAATGAAATCCCTCAAGAAAGATTTCCGAAGAAGGTCTTTTCATGGAAGCTTTAAGACAGTGCCTGTGACATGTAGTTTTATTGAATAAACTCAGTAATTACAGTTAGGACTCTTGAGTTACTTGGACTTTACTGTCGCTTGGGGGTGAAATTTCTTTTTCACAGTACTGGATACCCTTCATCTGATAAAAATGACAGTGTACACTGGACAAAATGCCCCTCTCAAAACAAGAAAAAAAACTTATTTCAAGGAACTTTTACCTTGAAATAAGTGAAAAAATCTGCCAATAGAACAAGTGAAAATGGCTTGGTGAGATTTCTTGAAATAAGATACGATATTTAGAATCTTGAGATCTTAAAATTAGCTGGTAAAACTTATTTTAAGCTCTATTTTACCAGGATTGTCAAGCTTAGGTGTCTTAAAATAAGCCAGACATGCTTAAAAAAAAAAAAAAAAAAGAAGAAGAAGCAGTTTTTTACTCAAAAATAGATTTTTGCTTTCATGTAGCCTCCTAATTTGAGATGTGTTAACCCTCCTGTTGTCTTCATTTTTGGGCACCAAAAAATATTGTTTCCTTGTCTAAAAAAAATCCAAAAATTCAGCAAAAAAATTCCCCAAATTTATGAAAATTTGCAAAACCTTCAGGAAGAAAATTCCAATGGTTCCTTAAAAGTTTCACTTAAAAGTGTTGTTTTTAAAAAAAAAATCCCCCAAATGTGGCAAGAAAATTCTTGTAAATATTTTTTAAAAATTAGGAAAATCTTGCCAAAAATGCTAAAAATATCTAAAGTGATTACATATATATCAGTAAAACTTCTAATATTTTCTTTAAGAACATTCACATAAAAATCAACCAAAATCCAGCGAAATTCGCTGGATTTTGGTAGATTTTTTTTGTGAATGTTCTTAAGAAACATTTTTGACATTTTTTTTCCACCAAAAAAATTTCCAAGATTTCCCAAAAATGTTGAAAATGTGGACATCAGAAGTTTCACTGTGAAAATATATTTTTTTTCCACATTTTCAAACTTTAAAAAGGGTAAATTTTGACCCGCAGGACGACGTGAGGGCTAAACTTATTTTGAGTTTTCTTGTAAAATACAACTCAAAACAAGATAATTTCAACATTGTTTGATTTAACAACATATTTAAGATGCATTGTCTTAAAACAAGTCCCTCCATCTTGCTGAAATGTCTCTTGTTAACTGAATTTATCTTAAATCGAGTGGTATGAGACATTTTGATTAAAAATAAGACAAATAGATTTGGTAAGATTTAGAGTTTTTGCAGTGTAAACAACAACCAGCAAGGCGGTGCAGTGCAGCTGGAAGGTACAGGGTTTCTGCAGGTCTTCTGGGGGTCTTCTGTGTGGAGTTAGTGCTCCAGTTTCCACTGTTATGGCCCCAGAGCCTAACCAGGTCCAGTATCCGTGGGTTTTATAAGCCAGCCTGCTGAGCCAGATCTCTCTCTCTCACACCCAGCCACCCTTGTCTCATGTTCTTTGTGTCAGTTGGGTTTATTTTACATTCACAACATGCACCACACACCCTCACACACCACTGATGCTGACTACCACATCTCATTGTTATTTCTTTTTCTTAACAAACTGCTTTTGTTTCAGTAAAACCTCTCTGTGCATCTTCCTCCCACAGTCCAAATGCATGCATGGAGACTAGTTGTGATTGTTAATTGGCTGTAGGCGTGAGCGTGCATGGTTGACTGGCAACCTGTCCAAGCTGTACCCTGCTTTTTGTCCTGTATCAACTGAGATGAGCTCCAGCCCTCCCCAGGTTGATATAGCACAGTACACCAGTGAGAAGGTGTTTGGTTTCCTGTGCGATTGTATTTGCAACGTGTGTGATGGCTTTACAATTGAGCTCTAAGAGGTGGGGCGTTACCAGCTATTAATAGCCGAAATTAGCGTTGATAGTCGCCATTATCTTGGCAGAATTGTTGGTTGTGTGTGTAACTTTAGTGTGATGAAGAAACAGGTGAAACAGTAAAGTGGGTTGAGCGATACTTTGGTAAACGGTAGGAGATGGCAACGAAAGGGAGTCCTCCTTAGAGTTTATAGGTGGTTGATCGTCTTTAATTACTCCTTTTTTAACCTTGCTTTGTATGCCAGTCCAGTGTGAGTCCAATGTGTTTGAATCTGTCAACCAATGCATCTGTTGTGTAATTGATTAGCATGGGGTCACAAGGTACCAGTTACTATTTCTTTTGTTTCCCTGACAGTGAGTTAAAGGTAGTTACACTCACACCGTTGGGTAAAGTGTGCAACAGTGTTGTGATGGTTTTATTAAAATGCAGACAATTAATGAGCCAATATGCTTCTAAACAGTTTATATATTCCATGTTTGTCTTATGTGTGGGGGGAAGTAATGGCATTAAAACATTCAGTGGAATCCAAACGTGTTTATCTCTTCTAAGTTCTTGGAAACATGAATGCTGAACAATGAAACCTTGATGAATATTAAACCTGCTGTAACCTGCTCCCACCTGAATATTAGTTAATTAGGAACAAATTGAAAAACAGACGGTGACTCACAATGTAGTAATCGCAAGAAAAATTTGCATGACCACATCTCTTGGGTCTTGGCTTCAATAGTAAGAAATAAAAGGAAGGCCCAAGACGTTGGATGAAATCAAACTTACAAATTTGCAGATATACTGTACGTATGCCACAGCTGAGCTCAGATTAAATGTAAATTACATGCAAATCACATTCAAGGGACTGATTCAGAAAGATGTTACACTTATTAGGCTTTAAAACATATCCCCTGCACTAGGTAGGATAACTTAGAAAAGCCTAAATGTTTAAGACATCCATTCAAAGAGGTTCAGCAATTAACATCATGTCATGACAGCATTTATTTGATACTTTCAGTCCCTCCTCAGTCCAGAGATTGTGTATTACTTGAGAGCTCGTGGAGCCTGTGCAAACCGCTGCAGCATCTTGAAATGATATATTTTACAACATCATTTTCCCGAAAGCATTCAAAGGGAACGTTGTGGTTGTGAATAGATAAACCTCAGTGTGTCCCTGGTTTGCGTCTCCGGGGAGGGACAGCTAAAGTGCCCTCCAAGGTGCCCCAGCAGCAGAGCAAACATGATAAAATGCCAAACAAAATTCTGTACTGGTTGTCTTAGTTCAGGATAAATTAGGAGGAGTGTGCTATAAAGTGCCTCTGTATGTGATAATCTGAAAGAAGCTAACCTCATGCATGTCCTTTCCTTGTCAGAAAACATGATGGTGCCTGTAAAGTAGCCGCAACTATAAATAAGAAAAACATGATAAAATGCTGTTAAGTGAGTGTATGGGAGAAAAACATGGTGAAGTACCACTCCAGTAGAACATGAAACACTGTGCATCTTCACATCTAATGGACTGAGCTGGCCACTATGGTGTCCTTTAAGTAGGCCAACCATTGGGAAAACCAAGCATTATTAAAAATAGTAGTTAATGCAGCTGATGCTGTTCTATTCCAATGATTTTGGAGCAGTCAAACACACTGGTTTGCTCATTGACAAGATTGTTCTGTGTTCTTTAGGACCTTAAAGTAAGTTGAGTATAAGGCTGCAGAAGCCAGAAAAGAGAGGACGGAGATATTGGTATGTTTTTGTGCACCATTAGCAGTTAAAGGGATGCCCACTAGAACTTAAACTTCTGACCAGGCAGGTTATAAAGTTTTTAGAAATGATCCTGTTATTAAAGTGCTATGAAAGCTGGAAAAGCAGAAGACACAGAGGTGTTGTTTTCCTTATATTCTAATAAAAATGTTTGTATCTATTGGAGTTTTTTCCCAAGTTACAAAGCATGTGTTATTGTTTGCTGCTGATGGAGCCAGTTGAAAGCATCAGAACCCTTTATTTATTTTTTTGCTGCTGTGCCTTAGGCAGTGGAAGTCCATCACTGATAAACACAGTCCACGGTGCTGAGGGAAATCGTGGCATTTAAAATAATCCTCGCCAGGTATTAAGGAGTCCAGTAATGAACTTCTATTGTTTATGTCTAATTCTGCACCTGCAAAATTGAAATTTCACTGGTAAGCTGCCAAGACTGGGGTGGATGTTCCTCTGCTGTTATGGAATATCCACTACAAATTTCATTGCGTTGATTGTGTTGTACATGCTGAGTAGTGCACAGCACACTGTGTTGGATGGAATGGGCTGTAATGCTAATTTTGTCAATGAAAACTATGATGAAAAATAATTGTCTTTTTTTTATTTTTATGACTAAAATGAAACCAAGAAAAATTATATTTCAAAACAAAAAAAAGGACAAATATTTTACATTTGTTTGTTGAAGCTTAATAATCGTTTAAGGATGGACAAATGGGAAAATAAGTTAATCGCTGTTTTAATACAAAGTCTGATGACCTTCAAGTATAAAAAAAGGTTTATCTGTTTGACCTGTCACTCTGCCATTAATGAGATGCATCTTTGATTGAGTTACTGTACCTTTCTGGTAATAATGTTTTCTTCCATCACTGGATGAAACAGATTTATGAACTCATCTCCAGATTACACTGGTGATTAGAGCAGCGACAAATCAACCGAGACAAACTGTGAAAAGGTGACGTGGCTGTAAAGTCAAGATTAAATAGCTTTTGTGTTCCTGTCAGAAGGAATGAGTAAGTTCTGGGATTAATGACAGCGCCTCATTTTAAACGTCCTCTAGGTGTTTGATGAAGAGATATCAGCCTATTGTACTTCTGATCTCTGTTAGCATCCCCTCAGGGTGAATTGTAGTAATTCATGTGATCTCTTATATTTTCATCTAGTGCATTGTGGCCAAACATCTGCAAATCTAACAACACCTTCTGTGTAGTCATAAGTAGCAAATGCTACCATGTGAATATGTTATTATAGATAGTGACGATAGTAAAAAATACCTACTTTACATCAGTGTTGTCATTATGTGCATGTTAGCATGTCAAAGTGAGCATTTAGGAAACAGAAAACAGCTTTTTCTGAGATGCAGGAACCATCAAACCCCACACTGGCATCTAAGGCATGCTTCTGCTGTGATCACATCATTCATGTTCCACCTGCCTTTGCATCTTCTACGTCCCAAATGCCAAATCACACCATATGTCATCTCAGGGACATAGCAGTGTCAAGACCTTACAATATTATAGTCAGAGACCAAGAATTTCCCCTCGAGTAAATGAGGAAAACTCTCATTTAACAGGAAGAAATCTCCAGCAGAACCAGGTTCAGAGAGGGCAGCTGTCTGCCTCGACTAGTCGGGTGAGGGAAATGTGGAGTGAAAAAAACACGAGAGAAACAAAAACAACAAACAATATAACAAGAAAAAATGAGACAAATTGGAGCTACTAACCACAGATCAGGGACACTCAGCTTAAGATCCAGAAATACTTGCATGGACAGGAAAAAGAGATGACTAGCTGTGGGAGAGAGAAGACACAAAGTCAATGACATGCAGTGGTGGCTCATAAATGCATGAAAGACAGACGGGGTGCTCAGCAATGTTCCCTGTAATTTTTCCTGAGTGTGAGCAAACACACAAACTCCCTGAGCGTCCCTTGGACCACTGTGAACAACATCAGACGTGTGCACTGTGGTCACACCAGCATCACATCCATTCAAGTTACATGGTTCATTAAAAGAATCAAATTACAGCATTTACATTTCTGTTAAAACACTTTGTCAACAGGAGCCAGTTGAAGGCTGCAGTGATTTTAGTGACACTACAATGTATAAGAGTGAAGTTATTGAATATTTGTCTCTCTTTACTGTTGCAGCGGTTTTGCAAATTGCAGACGGACCCTGTTCACTCCATAGACACCAATGTTATTCCTGTAGCTTGAAAGACAGCTACTTTTGATAAAACTGGGCTTGTAGCACATTGTCTGCCTTGCAACAATGGGAAAGAGGCACCGTTTATGTTTTGACAACCTATATCTAATGAGTTATTGATGCTGGAAGTCTGAATCTGTGAATATCTTTCCAACTTTACTGAACTTGGGGCCACTACCACCTAAGGAGTGATATATTTAATTTTGAAAAAAGCATTTAGCCATACTTAAAGCTTTAAGTGCTTTATTAACACGGAACTAAAAATTTTGTATTGTTTTATTAACACAGGTTCTGTCTGAAAAGAGGTGGCATCATTTTAAACAGTGAAATCAAACTAATAAAATGTAATGACCAACCAGTGAGCAATACTGGATTCTGCAAAAACATAAACAACTTTTTTTAAAATCTAAATCTTATCTTAACACAGTTAATGTATTAAATTATTTTTGTGTGTATGCATGTATTTATTGATTTATTTAGTACTGTTAACATAGAGTTCTGAGTGAGTTTTTCTTAGACAAAGGTCATTTATTGATTACATATAGGCTGTTAAATGTTTATTAAAAACTAAAAAGCATTTTTAAAAAAAACAACTTAGGCATTTATTGAGTCACTAAAATACTGTAGAGTACAGACCACATCAGCATGATTATAAGCATCCTCTGGTAAATTAACAACCAGATACTGATGTCTCTCACCATATGGACTTCAGGAGATGATTAGATGATGATAAACTGTGACCTACTGGTTGGGTTCTCTCTGTTCTCATGTTTCTTACATGTTTGTCCCCTGACAGCCGGGTCCTAATGTTTTTTGAGCAACACACCATACTATGACATTTTTAAAATGATGATTCTACTATGGAACCAGTTTGACATGTTCAGGTGTTCTTTGTGTGAAAACTCAGAGATTTCAGGGATCAGAAGGTGGTTTTCAACTTTCTTTGTTAACTTTCTGCTTCAACTTTAAATTAAATTTCCTTCACTAAGCCAGCCCTCTGGACTTCCAGGAAGCTGTGTTCCTATTGGCTGTCCAGGTGGCTGCTTGGTGTTATCAGGAACACCTGAGCAGCTTGGTGTTATCAGGAACACCTGAGCAGCTCAGTGTCTTCCTGCTTTATTTAGCTGCAGCCAAACATTTTCTCTGCCTCTCTTCACCAGTGAATCGGGTTTGGCTCCATTGCTTTAGTTTGATCTTTAGGTGTTGGCTTGCAGCTTCCAGCAGTAAAATCGTCTTTAATGTGCTTCTTGGTGTGTTTTAGGGCTTTGTACTGGATAGTTGTCTTGGTAAATGTGGTTCTTTAGCCACAGTTAGCACATGGTGCTAATGTGTGCAGTGATTAGTGGATTTGGTTCAGCTGAGTTGTGTCTTTATCTTGGCTGTAGTGAGTCTTTAGAGGTTTCTGGTCAGACACATTCTGTATTCTTGTTTGTGAACCAACGTTGGTTGTCCAGAAGGTAAGAGTTCCTGTCCTGATTCTCTGTTCTCAGAGCTTCTCTGGTAGGCTGCAGGAGACTTTAGCGTTTGGGTTGTGCTAGTTTGGTTTTTGTATGGTTTCATTTGGACGACTATCTTGAGGCCCCTCCATGTGGTTTAGTGAGGTTTTCTGGAACAGTTCTACAAAGCAACCTGCAGCAGAAGAGACTTTGAGAGTATTTAGGAAGTTCTGGAGACCAGACTTTAGAGCAGCAGAAACATTTGTCAGCAGTTTGAGCAGGAGAAGGTGAGGTTCAGAGTAGAAATGAGATGGAAACCTTCTTGACCCGTGTGGTGAGGTCCTGTACCAAGAGTTTGAGCAGGTTGTGAAGAGTCTGTAGTTCTTTGGTCTGAAAGCACAAGAGTCGACTTATTAAAGGATAAAACAGGAGATATTGTTGGTTCTTCTGTCGCTCTGCAGTTTCCAGTTTCCTTAGACTGAATATCAAGTTTATATGTTAAATGATTTCCCATGTGAGCCCAAGAAGACTTCAATAAATTCCCTCCATCCCCTGGACACAACATATTTTATTACCATGTTAATTTTTTTTTTTTTTGTTTGAGTTTTAATCATAGTTTTAGCATAGTTTTTTGTCTTTGCTTGTTTAGTTTTGTAATCTGTGTTAAAGGTGCTAAACAAATAAAGTTGAATTGATAAACTGAATAATTGACTAACTCATGATTGTGACAACAGAAGTATTTTCATTGTGATTTAAGGATTTGTTTCATTTTTAAGGTTGGGGTTAAAATCTTGACAGAAAAAACATTAAAGAAATAAATACAGTAAAAAAGCAATTAAATCAAAGGAAAAAAAACATTTAATAAAACTTTTAAAAAGAAAATTAAACATTAAATACAATTAAATTATATTAGACAAAATATTTAATTAGATAATTAAACGGAAGATATGAAGCACGTAATTATGAAATTAAACAACAATTTTTAAAAAAACATATTAAACATTAAAGATAAATATTTCAGATAATTAAACATTTAAAAAAATACAATTAAACAAGAATATTACACATTTAGAAAAATACAAAACATTTAATTAGATTATTAAACCTTTAAAAGTCAAAACGTTTAATTAAAAAATTAAATGTTTAATTAGAAAATTAAATCTTAAAGACAATAAAACTTTAAATAGGAATTAAACAGAAAATACAATGAAGCATTAAAAAAGAAAATTAACCATTAAAAGGTGGTAAAACATTTAAAAAGAAAAACCTTAAAGATTTAATCGAAAAATTAAACATTGGGAAAGAAAAGGAAATTTTTCAAACAAGCCAATAAAACATTTGAAAAAACAACAATTAAACATTAAAAAGACAAAACATTTCGAAATCAGATCAGACATTAGAACAGAATAAAAGGTGAGAAAAGAGCAAAACTAAACATTTAAGAAGAATCAAACTAAATATAAAACCTTTGAAAGGGCACCAGTTAAACTTTAGAAGATCAAATTAAACAGAAGAAACAATAAAATGATCAAAAGAGCAAAAACAGATAAAGGCCTTAAATTGTTTTCTAGTCTGAAATGAAAACATCAAGTTGTTTCTTCAAACATTTCCTCTTTCTATGTTCTTGGTTTGATTGTGGACAGATTTACTAAGAACTCATTTCAGAAAACTGCTTTCCAGATAAAGTCTACTAGTAGTTGAAGGCATTGATCAAACTAATTATCTTCTGATCTCCACAAACTTTACTGTTCAGTGAAGAGAATCAAAGTTTGTTCAGGATTTCTAAAAAACCCACAGGTGAAAGTCTGAGAAGAACTCTGATGGATGATCTAAATGTGAAATCAAGACTCATGGTCACAAGTTTTAAGGCTTCTGTTAACTAGAAAGTTCATACTAACAGAGAAGTACTGGGAAACTTATAAAATTTCAGTTCTCAGACTGTCTGAAGGTTCAAACTAACAGAGAAGTACTGAGAAACTTTTAAGATTTCAGTCCTCAGACTGTCTGAAGGTTCAAACTAACAGAGAACTACTCAGGAACTGAGAAGATTTCAGTCCTCAGACTGTCTGAAGGTTCAAAGTAACAGAGAACTACTCAGGAACTTAGAAGATATCAGTCCTTGGACTGTCTGAAAGTTCAATCCAACAGAGAACTACTGTGGGACTTAGAAAATTTCAGCCCTCAGACTGTCTGAAGGTTCAAACTAACAGAGAACTACTGTGGGACTTAGAAAATTTCAGCCCTCAGACTGTGTGAAAGCTCAGGTCCTGAGGACTCGAGAGGTCTGGAGGCTTTGGAAAGTCTTGGAACTGAGGGTTCCACCCTCCAGCACAAAGGCTGAAGTCCAACCTCCTGAGAAAAACGGTCGAGTCGAGACTCGAGTTAAAAAAAAAAAAAAAAAGACAAAAAATAGATGATAAATGCGCAAAAAAAAGAAGAATTAGTATCTGAGCTGGTAGCTCAGGGGATAAGAAGACAGACTACCAACTGGAAGGTCGCAGGTTCAAGACCCACCACCGGCATTTTTCTTTCTTTGTCTTTGTCAGAATGTTGAGAAAATTTAAGAAGGGTCTGGTCTTGAACCAGCGACCTGCAGCTCCACAGGCAAATCCTTAACTCACTGAGCTACAGATCAGATAAAAAGAAATAAATTCGTCGTCCCTTTGACATCGTAGTTACTGAAGTCACCACATGGGTGGAGCCAAGGCGGAGTCTGGGTGGAGTCAGGGCGGAGAGTAGGCGGGGAGGTGGGTGGTGGCCTCCCCCCTCTACTCCCCCACCTCCCCCCACCACCCACCACACCTTCCCCCGCCCCACGAGTTCTTCGAGTCTCCACGAGTTCTGCGAGTCTCAACAGGTTTTCCCAAGTTTCTTGAGTTTCCACGAGGTCCGAGGCAGAACAAGTTGTCATGAAGAGGTGTTGAAGTCGGCCAGGATGGACTGACTTTTTACAGCGACGAGAAGGAAGACGACAAGAAGAGCAGGTCTTTAACCACCATCCAGAAAATCCATGGAGTCGGCTCCAGAGAAATGAAGGGAGGTCAACTTTTATCAACCTCCATCCAGATCTTCAACTTGATATCTTTACTTTGACATTTTTAGCACCACAAACCTTTAGTATCACACTTTATTATCATTTATTAGGAATTTAATGGAATCCACCAGCAGATTTAGTTTTTGTTGAGAAACTTTATTCTTGTCGTCGTGGGACTGCAGTATTTAAAGCTGTTCCTTCTATTTGACCTCATGTTTATTAGTTTTAGTGGAGCAAGTTTGAATTGTCAATTAGTCTCTTAAAAACTAAATAATAAATTGGATTAGTCAAGAGGTTTAAATTTCTTACTTTGTCATATTTTAAATATGACAAAAAAATATAAAAATAAAGCATCTTGAGACAATTTGACCTGTAATTGGAATTATATAAATAAAATTGAATTAAAATTGTATGTATCTTGTAACGTTGGAGTAATTCAGCCATATATGTTGGAAAAAACATTTTCTTTGTCCATTAATCTGTCGTTTTCTCCAGTAATTCATTTCTTGTTTTGGTTTATAAAATGTCAAACCCAAATATATTCAGTTTACTGTCATAAAAACCAAAAAGATTTACATTCATGATGCAGAAATCAGGCAGTTTTTCACTTTTTATCTTAGTTTAGTCAGAAAGATAGTTGATAATGTGTGAATTGTTGCAGCTTGTGAGCCGTAAAAGGTTTTAATCTTTGGGGCCGAGTGTCAAAAAACATTTAGAAACCAACATCAACAAAACACTCAACAAAGATTTGAACATCATTAAAGGGAAATCCAACTTTTGCATGACAATGTCTAATCAAAGGACATTTATTTCCAACGTAAATGTGTGATATTCATCCTCTGGAGCTTTCTCTTCACATCATCTTCCACCTGAACTGGTTTGGTCGGGAGCATGTGCAACAAACATTTGAAGAACTGCACTTTAACATCAATGAATGACACTGAAGTTTAATCTCTACATAAATGAGAGTGAGTCTGAATGTGCTGCTCTGTCATTAACTCCTAAGTTTAGGGAAAGTTCAAACAAAACAGGACAGTTCAGATCAGACTTCAGAATGAGCTTATTTTGAACAAACATCTCAGACTTTCTGAGCTTCAGCACCTCTAGCAAGATATTTTAACAACAAGCAACTCAAAAGATCCAGAAGTTGGAGAGAGTTAGCTTTAGCTGAGCCAAAGAACATGCGGGACGCTAACCTAGCAAACATTTCAGACTTTTCTCTGTGAATTCTGAGAAATAATTTCCTATTTAATGTCAGAGCTACACATCTTAACTCAGTCTCATTAAAAAAAGACTCTAATTCAGTGTCATCCATCCATATTAAAGTGCAGTTACCCAAAATGTTTGTTGCATGAGCTCCAACAAAACCTGTCCAGGTAGAAGGCCACTTTGACAAACAGGAAGTGGAAGATTCCAAGCAGATTTATAGAAGGGGGAACCGGACTGTACTAAGTGTGGTCCAGTATAGAGGGGTGTTTTGTGGGTTTTTAAGGCTGATAATGATTATTAGTGAGACATTTGGAGGAGATATTCATTTGCAGTAAATGAAAGTATTTAAAATCTTGAGTTAAACTTAGAAGAACACAAACTCTAACAGAAAACTTTGTTGATACGTTTTTGTCTTGTTTACAGATGTTAAGTTAAAGGAGTTTTATTCGTTACGTCTAACCAATCAAATCACTCCAGAAGACAGAGCGACCACAGGTAGATAAAGGTTTAGAGCCAAAGTAGCACCATTTTTAAATGTATTTATTACCGTAAATCAGTAAAAAATTTAATATTGATAATCAGTAAATCCGTCAGCCCTCAGTTACTACAATTCTACAATGTATGTCTTTTTCCTTTGACTTGTTATTTGTACAATATATGATGTATATGATGGCGTTTTTTCATAGCAAAGGCTATACTATGATGTTTTCTAAGAGACATACGATGCTACTCTGCTTGTTCTGGCTCTGGGATGCTGCACTCCTCCTCTGTTGTTTTCTGGATTGTACTCAGCTTCATGCCTTCGTCCACCAGGCCTCCGTTGACTCGTCCCGCCTGCCGTCTCTGGAGCTGAAGCTGGATTGGAACAGACCAAAGTACAGTCCAATCACGATGTCAGCTGCCTCTCAAAAGGCTCCTTCATCTGGCAGGTGGCGGCACTTCTTCTGAGGGGAAGCTGAGCTGGCCCGGCAGAACTTTGGAGATGTGTTCCAGTGGTTGGTGGATGTGTGGGGAGATAGAGAGGGACCTTTGAATTGTTCAGAAAGGAAAACAGGGAATCAATTGGTAGTTTTAGTTTAGGGTGCTACTGCGGTGTGTTTTTGGGTTTTAAGAGGTAAACAGGAAGAGTTTTTTTTCCTATTGATTATCTTTTACTTTGTTCCTGGTTGGAATGCCCATCAATGTCAACATGAAGTTCACTTTTAGTTCTGTTTATTTATTTTTATTTTACTAACACCCATTTGTTTTTAACCCCCTCATATGTTGTGTTGTTGTAAACTTACTCTTTCAAATAAATTCTCGTCTAACCCTCTGGAAACCAGCGTTTGGACTGTTTTGGTGTTGCTCCTCACCTACTGACAGCTGTGGACTAAAGGCTATACTGTGACATTTTTAGAGCGACATGCTATACTATGATGTTTGTTGGGTGACACGCTATACTATAGGCTTTTTTAATTGACATATTACTGTGACTTTTTTTTGTTTTATTTTTATTTTTTTTTAGCAACATATAAGAATTCGAACAGTTTTAAAAGTTACTATACTTTTACTTGTGCAATAAAATTATTATTCTATGGCATTTTTTAGATGACATATTATACTCTGATGTTTTCTTGAATTACATACTATTTTGACAATATACTGCACTATGACATTTTTTGAACCACATATCATACATGACAATTTTAGGCAACATCCTATCATTTTGCGCTTTTTGAACCACATAATAATCTATGTTTTGTTTTTTTTTCTTGCCAACATGCTATACTATGAACTACAGGCCATACTATGTTATGCTTGAGTAAAGCATACTATACTCTGACATTTTTTGAACTACATCCTATACTATGACGTTATACACAGAGTGCTTTGGTTACATGTTGATTTATAATCTAGATTTTTTTCTGTTTTGTTTTTTGACGGGATTACCACAGACCTGACTGTGAACACTGTTGACACCCACCTCAGGGAGACGCTGTCTAAGATCTCAAGGCTGCTTGGTCGTGGTCTTTCTGGCACGTACTCTTCCAAGATGAGCCGGGAAGTTTATCACTGATGGAATGACACCAGGTCTAAGCCGACAAACTTCCAATTCCTCCTCAACCCATAGTCTCTGGGAAACCTACATGGAGTAAGAAAAGTAGACAGAGAAGTAATTAAGTCTGTACACAACATATTAAAAAGAAATCATGCTAATAAATTAAGTACAAAGAACCGAATTCGCCAATATACTGGAGAACAGAGCTATTTAATTTGATAAGTATAACCTTGTTTATTAACATTTCAATTATTTGAGAGCAGTCCTAAAGAACTGCCTGTAATCCCAATCATAAAATGGGTTTGGAGGAAGAACATAGATGGTAATCTGGATATACATGAGTTCGGCTTTATAACTACTATTGGTAGTATTGGTGGTAGTAATAGTAATGTGACTACTACTAGTAGTAGTGATAGTACACTACTGCTGCTGATACTGGCACTGCTACTACAACTTTTAATACTATTACAAATGCTGATACTACTTCTACGACTCTAACAGCTGTTTATACTACTACTGCTGCTTGTACTTTTAGTATTACTACTACTGCTTGTACAACTATACTACAGCTACTATTAATCGTCTGGTATTTGGTTGTCAAGCTGTTAGCTTGCCTTAGCGTTTTGCTAGTGGCTAACTAGTTAGCTCTCATAGACTGGAAGCTCTCAACAAGATTTCATAATGAAAAAAGAGCCAAAAACTATTCTTACCTATGAAAAGTCATTCCAAGTTTCCTTGTCTCAATCGTACGACGTAGTGTGTAGTTGTATGCAGCACAGTGAGCCGGCATACTTGTTGTTTCCGTTTTCACGCCGTCTACATCAACAGAATGCACTGAAACTTTTCCCCCACTAGCTTAGCCTCGCCGTAGCACGCAGCTCAAAGGGGCGTGTCCTATCTACTCATTCATATCTATGAGAACAACGATGGCTGCACATAAGGACGCCTGTCAATGACGTTGATTAGCTGCGTAAATACCATTATGTACAGTCTATGGTAAATACGTATGTGAATCGCATCATTGGCTGCAGCAGCCAGTCACCGGTCACTCACTGACTCACACTGAAAAATATCACAGAATGAATTGTTACCTGTTTATTTTATTTACAATTTAGGTTGGATTTTTTTTTGTGCACAGCGCAGATTTTCTGTGCGCGAAGACCGTGTCAGCAGTGCGCAATTGTGCACGCGCGTAGCTTAGAGGGAACAGTGGTGCTCAGTGCACCGTGTGATGTCATCCAACAGTCTGTGTGTATTACAGCAACACTAAGACATGATTTAGGGTCACCTGAGTCAGCTCTGACTAAAAACTTTATCAAAAAGGAAAGTTTGAAACCTAATCTTAAAAGCAGAGAGGCTGTCTGTCTCATAAACCTAAACTGGGGGCTGATTCCTAAGCAGATTAACCTGTGTCTGCACACTAAGAGAGAAGAGCTCTGTTGAGATAATATGGTTCCATGAGGTCTTTAAGATATGACAGAGCTCAGCCATTAAGGGCTTTGTATATCAGCACAAGGATTTTAAATTCTACTCTGGATTCCACAGAAAGCCAGTGAAGAGATGCAGATATGGGAAGCATATGATCACTTTTGCTCATAACTGTTTGTGTTTGTATTTTTGCTGCAGTATTTTGGATGCTTTGCATGGAGTTACTGGGATGTATGTATGTACTATATAATAAGGAATTACAACTGCCCAGCCAAGACGTAACAAATGCATGGACTATTTTTTTCAGTATCACTCTGAGACCAAATGTCCATCCTAGAGACTTGGTTTATGTGTTATTCTGGTTAAAAGTAACTCCAAGGTTCTTCACAGCAGTGCTGGAGGTCAAGACAATGCAACCAACAATATGGTTAGAGTTTTTCTAAGCTGTTTATGGGAAAATAAAATAACCTAAGTTTTGTCTGAGTTTAGAGGTAGAAAATTACAAGTCAACCAGGCCTTTAAGATGCACTTGAAGTTCATCTGGTTTCATAGCTAAATATACCTGGCTGTCATCTGCACTGCAATGGAAATTTATGCAGTGTTTGCCAGTAATATTGCCGAAGGGGAGCATATAATAGGTGAAAGGTATCGACCCTAGTATTGAACCCTGTGGAACTCCATCACTAAGTTCTGTGAACATAGAAGAATAACAGAAGAAGAATAACATGAAAACAAACTGGAACCGGATAAATATGACTTGAACTAGCCCACTGTAGCTCCTTTAATCCCAACAACATGCTATGTTTTGCGCTAAAATCTTCAGACTGCTGGTGTCAAATGCATCACTGAGATCCAGCAGGGCAAGTAAAGACACAAGTGTGTTGTTTGAGGCTACAAGAAAATCATTGCTGATGTTCACTGGTGGTCAGTCTAAATCCTGACTGAAACCATCTCTGTGCAAATCTTCACATATTTGAATTCAACAACTTTTTCAAGGACATTAGAAATACAGTGGTGGTTGGATACAGGTCTACAGAGGGTGTACATTCCTCCCTTTTACATCAATATATTGACATCCTCACTAGGAGGTTGAACATCCAGGATTCATGCCAAGGTAACATTAATGAGGCATGTAGTAGCCTCAGCTGTGTTTCTCTAATCCCAGTTTTATTTTCTTGCTTCCGTGTTACAAACAGGACCTCAAACATTATAAGCCACGGTCCCAAAGTCCCACACCATTAGTGAGTGGTTTGGAGGCACGATTGCAGGGCTAGAGGGAGGGCTAGCCTGCACAGCCTGTTATATTTCTGACAGAGATTTAAATGAGAGGGTCTCTGCCGGCACAGACTGCATTAAGTTCTGCATCACAGCCACAATCCCTCTTCAGACATTCAAAAATATGCAAACTCCAAACCTCTGTATATCCCTCAATGTTATGCACAGTTTAAGCCCTCAAACTGAAGGACTGGACTTCCGTCATAATCATTAGCTGTACAGTGAAATATCATCATTTAGGTGAAGCCCAGACACAAAGACAAACTCTTAAACAGGACATGAACACCACACTAACACTTAATAACGTAGAGAAACTTATTAGGTGTCAATTTTTCACTGTTGCTGAAGCCCCGAACCCATTTCAACACCTTTAACTGTGCAACTGAGTGTGAAGAGAACCTAATTCCTTCACCCATTGTATTCAAAAGTAGCATTGTAGTCAAAAAAGGTTGTATTTTTGCACACTGTGATCGATTCCTGACAAGATATTCTATTGGAGTTCCTTTCTAGTTAGTTTAGCTTCAGGGTTCAGTTTTGAAAATGAGACATGCTTGCTTGTGAATAAAAAACAAGCTGAAAATGATTCCACACGATTCTATTCTTTACAGATCTGTCTGTCAGCGGTGGGGTTCAGAAAGGTTGTTACAAAATTCATTATTCAGTCTGTTAATCTGGAATTTTAGAACCAAAGTCATGTTTTAACCTTGTCCCTGATTATCTATTTATAAAAAAACGTTACACATGTTTGGGGAAAAAAAGCCAGTTATTGGAGACCCAAAGCACTCGCCCAACTCTTATTGATAAGATTGGCAATTCAGAGATCTGTGTGTTTGACGTTACACATTCATCCCCATGCGCACACAAATGACCCGTCTTAACCTTTCCCCTGATTACTTATTCATATGAGCACAGTTCAGATAAATGTGCCCTGCTCTGGGCTTTCTAAAATATTCCATTTCCTCTTTTGATTCTCCCTTTAAATTAACATTAATGGAATCATCAGAGTGCAAGTAAACAGAGTGCAGTGTTTCTGTGCTGCTTGAGTGCACACAGCTCTGTTCCCCATCTTTTGGCTGTCTATCCATCATCTTAGTGTCCAGGGTGTTTTTAAGCTTTTAACAACTAACTTTATTGAACTTTATGATTTTTTTTCTTCCTTTTTTGACACAAGAAGCACTGACTGGCCATCCACTCAGCTTCTCATTTTGAAATTCCATTTGGCTTGATAAATAAGTAATGTCATTCTTTACCCCATCCTCACCTCCCCCTCCTAGTCCGGCTTATAAATTCTGCTTGCTTATGTGTTTGCATGCATGTTCAGTGGTTGTGAGTGTTTGTTTTAGGCTGCTCAGGGGAATAAATGAAGAGCAAAGAAGTAATATTTTTGGCTGCTTCAGTCTATTGCAGCAAGAGAGAGAGAGAGGGAGAGAGATCCTGGAGCCTAGAAAGGCTGCTTTGTGGATTCAGACGTTCAGCAGCATCAACCACATCCACAGCAGCTTATAAACGTGTTCAGATCCTTTTAGTTGCTCATTGTTCCTCGTTGCCTTTGTCAGAGTGGTTATGGAAGTAAATGCTTTATCAGTCTCACTCAAGGACGCTCAGAGACTTGTCACTAAGCTTTTCCAGCGTTGTAGTTTTAGTGCTGAAAGGAGCTCAACTATGTGGTTTCAACAGCGTAGATCTGCCCTTCTGTTCCAGCGTTCAAGGAAGTCTGGATTCTGCATACTTCTTCCACCATAGAGATTGTGTAGCTCACCGACACACAATCCTTGACAAATGCAGAGCTTGGCACTCAAGCCAGAAATCATTTCCCTCCTTTTCCAAGTCCCAAAGTGCCGTACAAATCCCAGTTGTGCTGTCGTAAGCCATCAAGTGTTGAAAATCCTGCCACTCTAACACCATCTCTCATTCGGTGCAGCGCTTCAGAGGACGACAATCGCAGTAAAGAGTGCCCAGTAGAGTCCTGGCTTCCTGTCTGACCAACACTTGTCTTGTCTGAGCCTGATTCCACACAATGGATTATGATTACAGTGTTGAAGTGTACCATTTATTTGTCTCAGGTTAGAGGTCTTTAAAAAGTTTTAACCTGTTCTCATTCCCAATGCTTCACATAGTGTAGTTTTGTTGATGCATCTTGCTTCTGAGAGAAACCCAAAAGGTGTCCTTTTGCGTTGGTGTCATCGATGCTCATGTTTAATGTTGTTAGACGTAAAGGAGTTTATCAAGTTTGAAACGGTCTCACAGTGTAATGGGGTGTTCTTGTAAGGATCCAAATGCAGACGTACACTACTGTTCAAAAGTTAGGGGTCACCCAGACAATTTCATGTTTTCCATGAAAACTCCCACTTTTATCCATGTGCTAACATAACTGCACAAGGGTTTTCTAACCATCAATGAGGCTTTCAACACCATTAGCTAACACAATGTAGCATTAGAACACAGGAGTGATGGTTGCTGGAAATGTTCCTCTGTACCCCTATGGAGATATTCCATTAAAAATCAGCTGTTTCCAGCTACAATAGTCATTTACCACATTAACAATGTCTACACTGTATTTCTGATTCATTTAATGTTATCTTCATTGCAAAAGAATGGTTTTTTTTTCAAAAGAAGGACATTTCTAAGTGAGCCCAAACTTTTGAACAGTAGTATAAAACAACACACAGGTTGGCAAGAACAAAAAAAACTTTAATCAACCAAAAACCTCCTAAACAAATAGTAGGAAGCAAACACAAGACAGCCAGAACCCCAAGAAAAGTCCAAACTAAGGTCCAGGTATGAAAAAATAATCCAAAGAAATCCAAATATTCAAAAGTAAAACAAACATTACAAACAAGATGTTACAGGGTGGGGGGGGTTGAACCCAGAGTGCAGGCAGAGAGAGATCAACTTCACAATTTAAATATACAGATAACCAAGGATGCAAACAGAAATGAATAGTCAACCCAAACCAAACTCCAGTTTAAACTGAGGGAATTTTACTAAACCATGCAGAAATCTCTACAATAATAACAAAAGCAGCCACAACGCAGGCTAAAACTATGCTTGGACAAAAACGGCTAGACTCACAAGTTCAAAACTCCACCAGGATCGAGAAGGAGAGAGGCAGGTAGAAGAGAGGAAAAGTAAGACAGAGCAAGAAGGAGAAAAGGAGGGAGAGGGAGAGAAAAAGAAAGAGCAGAGGGGAGAGAAGGAGAGGACAGGAGGCTATGCAGGAACCATGACACAAGAGGGCAAGAAACAGGTGACAAAATAGGATGAACTGGCAAAGACAGAAGGAAAGACGAGAATATTTATATACTGAAAAGTAAATGGGGGAGACAAGACATGGGCGAAACTGACAAAGGTAATCATCAAGAGGAAAACGGACAAAGAACAGAAGTAAAAAGTGATACATGAGACACAAACAGCGAGACACAAGAAACACAGATAAATGGGGACGAATCACTAAAACAGAACAAAACTAGCAACCAAAACCCAAGACCATGACATCCAAGTTCATATCCTGTGTTGGACTATTATTTTTTTGAGCCACACTGTATTCTGTGACTGAATTCTCATTTTTAGTCCATATTTGATGAAGTTTAGGCACCAAATCTACTTGGGCAACATTAGGAAGAGATAGTGGTTTGGGTTAAAACACATTTTTACAACAAAAAGCACAAATTACAAGGGAATTTATCATTAGCTGAAAAAGCCAGCAGAGATGATTTGGCGATATACTCCCAGCATCTATTTCTGACATACATAGATTTTTGTAGGTCTATTAGAGGAACCTGTATGTTGAAAAACGCAACAAAAGACCAGATGCATTTCAATGTGACACTAAGAGTTCCTGACAAAGCTGACGTGACGTGATTGAGCTCAAAATTCCTTCTCTTTAAAACAAACTTTAGCTCTTAAATTTGTGTGAACAAAGGATTTATTTAGGAACATTGTTCTTTTAAAATTATGTATAGTCAAATCAGTAAACTGCTTTAGTATATTAGGTGTACAGTGGTGGGAAATAAATTGCTCCTGTTAAATCTGAAAAAGAAAATTGTGAAGGGTCTGAAAAGAAAGTCAAATTCAACAGCCAATTCTTTGTTGAAAACACACTTCAAAGAGCTGCCTTTTTAAGAGACTTCCTCTATTACCTTACTTGAGATGGAGAGCATGGTGGCCCCACAATAGCATTTGGTGCGTTTGGAAAAGATAAATGTACCCTTCAGAAGGGTCAGACCTTCAAAATGTCACTTCTTAGATTTAGTAAGGCATAACCCACTGGCAATCTTTAAGCAGCTTCTCTGAGAAATTGTTGTCCCTCATAAATCTAGAAAATGTCCTCTGTGCTTTCTTTGAGACACAAATGAGCGGGGAGAGACTAACTTTAGCAAGGCAAAGTTTTTTGTTTTTTTTGGTGAGATACGGCTGACTTTGTAGCGGCACCTCTAAAGCAGAGCCGCCTTAATGTCACACATTGTTTACAGGATGTGAGCTTTTAAAAAAGACACACGCAAACAGTATTTCCTCCTTAAGATGATTATTCAGCTCACTCCTTGCATCGCCACATGTGGAGAATTCAGAATGATTTTATAAAACAGCAGCAGATGGTAATCAACAACACATTTTACAGGAATGTGCTGGTGTGAATTAGCAATGAGTTCATTTTCCTGCATCCAGCTCAAGAATTTGCTTCATTTTCTTCCTAAACACATGTAATGATGGTGGAATTAAATAGATTTACAGCTAAATGCCTTAGAGCAGGGGTGTCCAACATGCGGTCCATGGGCCAAACGCGGTCCTCCAGAGGGTCTAATCCAGCCCTCAAAGTGTAAAATTCCAGAAAAGACATTAACTGCAGATTGTAAATTAGTAAAATTATACATTTAAAATAATTTCTAGAAGATGACAAGTTGTTTTGATCATAAAGTAAAATACTAGATTGTTCATTGTTCTTTTGTAACTAATTCTTGTAATATTTTGTCATGTTTTTGTTGTTTTGTTTCTCGTTTTTGTCATTTTGTGTTTCTTTTATGACTCACTTGTGTTGTTTGTCTTATTTTTGTCATTTTGTGTTTCGCTTTATTTGCTGTTTTGTGTATCGTTTTTGTTGTTTTGTGTTTTTTGTCTCGCTTGTGTTGTTTGTCTATTTTTTTGTCGTTTTGTTTTTTTTGAAATTTTTTGTCTCCTTTGTGTAATTTGTGTAATTTTTTGTCCTGTTTTTGTCCATTTTTTGTCTAATTTTTTGTCTCTTTTGTCTTGTTTTGTGTCATTTGTCTCTTTTTTGTCATTTTGTTTCTTGTTTTTGTCATCTTGTGTCTCAATTTTGTAATATTTTGTCTTGTTTTTGTTGGGTCTTTTTTTGTCTGACATCTGTCATTTTGATCATAAAGTAAAATACTATATCATTCAGTTCCAGATACCTGTGACATTTTATAATTGTAATGTGTAAATGATAAACTGAGGCATAATATTGTTGAAATTTAACTTATTTCCCTGAAGACACTTCAGGTTGGTCATGATTTTTTGTAAAAAGATAATTCATTAAATGTGAACATTTTCAGAATGTACTTTTTTGCACTAAAACAAAGGGAAAGACTTGGAATTATCCATTCATATTTCAAATTTTCAAAAAAAAGAAATGTGAAAATTGAATTCCTGTAACGACACAAAATGATTTCTTCTCTACCAACAGCGTGAATACAGCTGAGATCATTCCAAGGGTCTGACTAAAGCAGTTCATTATGAGTAGTTTGACTGCTTTTCAAATGCATTTCACCTCTAATTCTGACAACTTGGCTACTTTTGCATTTGTTATAACCTTTTTCAGACCACAATGAGGACACAGTTTTGTTTACTGTACGCTGAATGAAAGGGCAGTGAGAGTAAATTGGGGACGCCGTTTGTGCCCCCAATTACACTTCCTCCAATCAACCGCTTCAGCCCAAAATTGGTCCTTAATGTTACACGAAAAGCTGCACACACAACCACCTCCACAGGGTGAAACCTCAGCAGCTCTCCTGCCTGTCCCGGTGACACCCCATTTAACTGTTCCATTAAACACAGAGGGCCTACAAAATGTAGTGATTTATTTATTGCCAAGCACAACCGAGGCACACTTAAAATCCTGCTATACAGGCCTGTTTTGTGGCTCGAAATAAACGTTCATTTGTACATCACGGGGCGGCGGGTAGTATTTCAGCAGGGCGACACTGAGGGAACCATTATCCGCAGTCAATCCTAATCATATAAACTATCTGGATGCATGAATGTAAGAAAGGATTAATTACAGGATGAAGGAGGATCCATAGTCATTCCCATTTTTCAATTTAACTGGATTATCATCATCTTCTTTAGCTCCATGAAATTGCCTAAGCTGCCCAGAGTCTGATACATATTTGCCCATAGACACTTGTGCCCTTCAGTGAGCAATAGAGGAGAGAGCAGAGAAGAGCCATTATCGTCCACAAGAAGATTCCACATCCATATCCTCCTCCTTCCTCCTGTCTGGCTTTCTAATGTTTCTCCGCCGCCTACCTGTTTTCACTCTCTCTTTTTGTCTTCTTCCTCCCATGAGCCTGTCCTCCTATCTTGCAATTTCATTTCATCTCTCTTTGTTTTTCCCTTTTTCCAATTCCCTCCTCCACCCGGGGCTCTTTACTGTCCCACACAGCTGTCTATCAATCTCACTGCCCATCTCATTTTCCCTCTCCCTTTCTTCTGCTGTCATGGTTTCCATCCCCTCTCAGTTCATCCGTCCTTCTAGTCTTTTAAATTAATCTGGTTAATGGAGTCTAGCTTTAGTGCAGCTGAGCCGACCAGCGTAAACGTGTAAGTACCGATCTGCAAACCAAAACAACGGCACATGTGCATTGATGGGCGTACATGCGTGCTCGCCATAAGCGGCTTTGCAAATTAAAAGGTTCCGGTGTACAAGCAAACTCCCACAATCCTGTTCAAACATTTGTAGGTGACCAGGCACGCTAATTTAACAAAATTTATCTCTTTGATGAATAGTTCCTCTGATGACCCCGCTGGCGTCCCAGAGGAAAGGAGCTCTTTGATTTATGTGTTCAGTGATTTGATTGGGTAACCCTTTCATAGCACTTCATTAATTAGCATCTGGATGCAAGTAAATGGCAGGGCGGAGCACGCGAGAAAGGACCGGTGGGGGGTGGGGGCTTTTCCCTTAATTACCTCAGTAGCTCCAGTAGCGACGAGGGGGATCAAAGAGCATGTATAATAAAGTCCATAACCGACACTACCTGAGCATCAAGTGGAGAATTTCTCAATGAAGTGTCTTTTTTTTTAAAGCAGGTATCTCTCTAGAGAGGCTCTTGAACCTTAATTTGCTTACAAGTGTGTCCTAGAGTCTATTAGCAAAGGTGCAGGAAAGTCCATGCCCAGTCCAGACGCTACTTATCTACAGCAACATCTTCCCAATTCTCCTTGGAAACCTTGAGGCGTACCTAGACAATATGTCGTTTGGACCCAAAAAC
This sequence comes from Amphiprion ocellaris, assembly GCF_022539595.1. Classification (NCBI taxonomy): domain Eukaryota; kingdom Metazoa; phylum Chordata; class Actinopteri; family Pomacentridae; genus Amphiprion; species Amphiprion ocellaris. The sequence goes on from NC_072782.1 coordinate 3,576,133, forward strand.
ATCCTTAATTGAACTCTCTTCACTTTGCTTGCATAAGAGGTGAACAGTTCAAGAACCAAAAACGGAAGTCCAGTCGTCTTTTACTGAAGTACGACGGATTACTTTACTCAAAGATTTTTAGTGTCATTTTCACTGTGCATTTTCATACACAAGAGAATGAAATTTTGTTTCTCAATCAGTGACTGCATCACAATAGGAATGTCAATAAATAGTATACATCAACATCATAATATAATGATAGCAATAAAATAAGATAAAAAAAACCAATCCAATCTCTCAAACAATCCAATCTTTCTAAAGAGCATTAAGTCTCTTGACTTGACGGGTGACTAGCTGTCTAGAGTGAGTGTGGGTGAGTATGTGGGGATAGTCCATTAATAAGTCTCACAGCCTGGGGAAAGAAGCTATTCAGCTTCCTGCTAAGCATCAGGATAAGTCGACTCTTTCTTACTGACCCTTTCTGTGTGAGAGAGCAGCTGATCTTCTTCACTGTAGTCCACCAACTTGTTTTTCAGATCAGTGACCCTCCGACCACAACTTCAAGCAACCACCTCCATAATGAAAGTTTTAAGCATGTTGCTGTTCCATCCTACATCTCTAACCTCTGAAAGAACACCTGTCAAATCCTAGACATAGGAATTAAACACTTAATAGAGAACAGACTTTTCAAGATGTTCCGAATCCAACGTGAATGTCCTCCACCCGATCTACCTCACCACCATCAGCTGCTGTCACTTCTAGTTCTCTTTTTAACTGAGCGCAGAAAACCTAATACAGATCAGACTTTAATACCACAAACCAATCTTTAACAAAGTACAGTTATGAATCACCTCACCCTCGAACATTGTGTTATTGCCATTCAGTCACTGGTATGGTAGTTAAATGACTCAGATTCAGATCTTGAAATCACTTCCTGTTAATCATCGCCTTCCAGGTCTCCAACGCCACCCACATGAGTTTTGAATGTCATAACAATCTCTCAAACTAACTGTTTGGAAATATTTCCCGCTCCCACAGAAGGATGAGGAAGGGAATGCATGAATATTATATTCAAAGACCCTCCCAGGAAGGTGGTCCTGCTTAATATGTGCACAAAATAAATCTGGCATGTGAAAACATATTAAACCTGCAAACCTTTATACAACTCTACCACAAATGAGCTGAGCTGTTATCACTCTTTTCTTTAAATCCATTTTAAAGCCAGCCTGACTTGGGTCATAATATCTAACCTGAGCTGAAATGTTTTTACTTTTTATTTGAACTTGGGCATTAAGCAGACTTAGTTAGCAATGTATAGTCATCTTAAATGTCAAATATTTTCAGTTGTCCAAATGTATTTATGGTGACTGAGACACCAAACATCCTGAGGTAAACTAAAGAAAGTGAAGCTTCCAGTTAGCCACAATGATTAAACGAATAAATTCAAAGTTGCAGGTAACATCTGTCAGCAGCATAATGTACCTGAATGCCCTTTGTTTAATGTGTTGTAGTCAAGCTGACATTGGTGCCACCTGAAGGCATAAAGACTCTTTGTTACATTTCAGCAGTGCAGTTTAAACACCAATGCCCACTGGACTGGTTTTTATACTGTTGGTTAATGTCAACTAATTCTGCTGAAACAACATTAAATATGCAAATGAGACATTTGAAAAGTTGGAACTTTTTCTGCTGAACAGCGAAAGGCCTCCATGAAAGTTGTTTTACCTTCAGACCAACAAAAGAACTGCTTCGTTTGTCTTCCTAGGACAGACCCTCAGGAAACCGGACCGCAGATGTGGAAAAGAAAACTATCTTGGAAAAAAAAATGAGCATCACACTACGCTGTCACACTAATACTATCAGACTGGCTGCAGAAGCTTTGACCCGGGGTTTTTACCGCAGTCTGCCTTGATTTGTGGAGCATCAAAGCCAGATCTTCTCTGTAGGAGCAGGAAATGTAGTGGAGTGAATTTCCACAAGCATCAGAGTTTATGCGTGAGCCTCAACTCCCATCTTTAACCCACTTCAACACCCTAATCGATGATGACGTCTATCCACCAGAACCTGGAGCTGTGTTCCAGCTCTGTGATGAATTCTAAACTAATGTACTGTTGTATCTTTTTTTTTAGTGACGACACCTGACAAAACAAGACGGTGAGCTTTCATTGTGGCGTTGTTGTGTCTTCAGTTTTTGGGCCCAGCACAGGGATGTGGAACTAAGTTTTCATCAAGTTTGTGTAACATGAATACATTGACATAGATCAAGACTCTGAAATCCAATCACTGTTTGCCACAAATCTGTAGCTTAACTTAAAATAAAATCAATATTTTATGACCCATTTCTGTGTAAAAGTGCTTCACCTTAAGGAAAAATATAAATACAAGACTGGTCTATTTTTACGTTTGCAGCATGGATCCCCACTATTTACTGAGTCACAGGTATTATTGCATCTGCATACAATATGTGTGCAGTCTTGATGTTTGAGTCCTAAATGTTAATTCAGGGGCCTGAGAACCCGTTATATTCCACAAACTGGACTCGTCTGCATCGCCTAAGACAGGGATGTCAAACTCATCTTAGTTCAGGTTCCACATTTAGCCCAGTTTGATCTCACGTGGGCCGAACCAGTAAAATCACAGCATAGCAACCTGTAAATGACAATTCCAAATATTTTCTTGTGCAAAAAAGTACATTCTGAAAATGTTCACATTTAAGGGATTATCTTTTTACAAAACATTATGAATGAACTGCAATTTGTTTAGAAAAATAAGTTCAATTTCAGCAACATTCAGCCTCAGTTTATCATTTATACATTACAACTTCCAGATCACAGAGTGTCTACAAAGGAACACAGCATTTAACTAGAGGTATGTGGAACTGATCAATATAGTATTATACTTTAAAAAAGACAAAAAAACCCCCAAAATATTACAAAAATGAGACACACAATGACAAAAGTGAGAAACAAAATGACCAAAAATTAGACAAATGACATGAAACAAAACTAAAAAGAGACAAAAAAGTTACAAAGCAACAAAAAATGGACAAATGACACAAATCAGACAAAAAATGACAAAAGCGTGAAACAAAACGACAAAAACGATACACAAAACAATGAATAAAGCAAAATACAACGATAAAAACATGACAAAAAACACAAGCGAGACAAAAAGGAAACACAAAACGACAAAAATGTAAGACAAAGGATAAAAGTCAGACAGAAAAAGACAAAAAAACAACAAAAAACAGACAAAACATTACAAAAATGAGACACAAAATGACAAAAGAACAATGAACAATCTAGTAATTTACTTTATGATCAAAACAATTTGTCATGGTCTAGAAATTATTTTAAATTTATAGTTTTACTAATTTACATTCTGTAGTTAATGTCTTCTCTGTAATTTTTCCACTTTGAGGGCCGGATTGGATCCTCTGGAGGGCCGCTTTTGGCCCATGGGCCGCATGTTGGACATCTGTGTTTTCATCTGCTGTTTTAATGTCCTTGTGAAGCACTTTGAATCGCCTTGTTGTTGAAATGTGCTATATAAATAAACTGACTTTAACTTTAACTTTAACCTCTGACTTAAGACTTACCCCAGTTAAAGTGCAGATTCCCAGTCCTGAAATACAGTTTTGTTGAGACAGAAGTAGTCTGACAAAGACCTTGTGAAGAAGGTGCTTTTTATTTGATAAAGATTTATTTCAGGAGTTTTACTTGTTTTCACACTTTCTCTTTCTTTACTTTTAGGCACTTAATACGTCATGTAGTTGATGAATGTCACAGTTATCTCACATCCATCTTGACAATGTCTCGACTCTGCCTTGGTTTGTTTACAACACGACCACAAAACTGGTCTGAATGTATTTTATGTAACATCTGCTCACCTCCTAATTGAATTTTCTGAATTTAGGTTCCCAGTCAGAATGTAAGAAATTAAATTTATACTTACAAATGTTGCACATGGATCATTTGTTTCCCCATAAGATGCCTTTCAAATTAAAATGTTTTCATGCTGGAGAAGTTGTGCACATTGAAAGATTACTCCAGCATATGACAAAAAACAAGGCAGCACAAACAGCTAAGTCTGTTTCTATCTGTCCCTCTTTATCTCCGTTACGTGGTGCTGCTGTGGCATCCATACAGCCTTCCTCAAAGCACAAATCAGATCACAACTGAACTTGTCTCATCAGTCCCGGTACGATCTCCGTCTAATGAGCCTGGAAACAGCTGCTAACACATGGTTTTCTGAATAATAGATGCGTTGGGCTGGCGACTCCGCCTCTAGTCAAACATGGCTGGCTTCGGGTGGAAAGAATGTGAGCTACAATAGCAGCTTACGGGTAAATCTGTTGAGAACTGACGCACGGATCTATCAAAGAATCCGGCGCTGTGGTGATAATATATTAAGGTGACGTTTGGTCTGAGGGGTGATGCTGCAGATGCCATGAAATCCCACGCAGAGAGCAGGCCGGTGTGCATGTGTTCACTCACAACCTTTGATCCCTCTAAGCCCTTAATCCTGAGATGAGTTGCAGTTTGCTTTGCGGGCCGTGCTTCTCCTAGCATGTGTCATTTCGTGTCTGAGTGCGTGTGCAGCCTATTACTGTGACATTATGTGAAAATAAGAAAGCTCATGATTGCATCTGCGCCTTCCTCTTGCAGGGATCAGTTGCCCGCCAGCTCTATGAGGACTACATCATCCTTTATCCAATTCCCCGGTGCTGGCTCTGCTGGCAGCACACAGAGACACTCCATATTCCACTGATCTAGTCCCTGTGATTAAGTATCTTTTTATACCCTCGCTGTGTACAGGAGCTCCGATTCCAGCTGAGGGCGACAATGAAAATGCCTCACCAGCGAAGCGTTATTAAATGAAGCGATGTCAATTATGTACCTGTGGCGCAAAAGACATTTCTTTGTGGTAACTGACCCGTATCTGGAAATTTGGTGTTCCTCTGCTGCACATATTCATGTTGTTTTGGCAAAACAAAGGAGTGCTCCAACAGTTGGCTGTCGTCTTCATGTTTCATTTTTCAACACAGGTTTGAACGTGTGGTAAAACTAAGCAAACTAAACACTGATTTGTCTTTGGAAATTGTAATTTTATGTATTTGTTTATTTATTTCCCTGGCAGTTAATGTCCTTATGAGCGGTACAAGGCTGGAAAAATGACAACACATAATTAAACTCTAAGCAAAGCAGGATTTCTTCAGATTTTTAAATAGTGTTTGTATAAAGACGCCTGTATAAAAAGTGTAAATATATGTGAGAAGGAATATCACACAGCAACAAGACTGAATACTTAAAAACCCAAATCACCGCAAAGTATTCATTGTGTATTCTGCTCTCTTGGCTCTGGGGTTAAAAGTACAGCTTCAGTTTATTCTAACGTGGGTTTAATTCTCACAGGTCTGGCAATCAGTTCTGTGGGTCAAAATAACATGTAGTCACTAGAGTGACCGCTGAGATCTTTGAACGCTGTCTGCAACGTCTCTGAAAAAACAGGTCCAACAGGGCAACAAACAGACGCAGGCAGACAATCAGACGGAATGTAAATCAGACGGCAGCGTAGCAAGATGTTTCTAAAGCAAAAACCAAAAGTAAGTTGAAGTTGAACCAAGAAATTGTCTATAAACTGGCACTGATGTTCACAAGAGATGGTCCAACTTCTACTGTTTACCTGTTGCCTTATCGGACCATTTCTTTATGAAGAGATGCTGACATGAGGAGTTTCCTCAAATCTGTCACTTCTTCTTCCCTACAATGAAACAAAAATCACCGTTTAGACACAGTTTAGGACAAGGGTGTCAAACTCATTTCAGTTCAGGAGCCACATTCAGCCCAATTTGATCTCAAGTGGGCTGGACCAGTAAAACAAAATACTATGAACAAACTGAAATTTTAAGAAAAAGAAATTGAATTTCAACAACAAAAAAACAAGTTGTATTGAGCGTTTGGACACTTAACAGATCTTTCTGGCAAGGACTGTTACATGGCCTTAAAGGGGTGTTTACGTCTGTCTTCCATATCTGTTTCCAATCATGGCATGCAGCATACATGTGAATCTATTAGTGGAAATCCATCTCTCTGACATCTGTCACAGTACATTAACCCTCGTGTTGTCCTGCGGCTTTAAAGTTTGAAAATGTGGGGGGAAAAAAATTTCACAGTGAAACTTCTGATGTCCACATTTTCAACATTTTCGGGAAATCTTTGAATATTTTTTGGTGGAAAAAAAGAAATGTTAAAAATGTTTCTTAAGAACATTCACAAAAAAATCAACCAAAATCCAGCGAATTTTTGGTTTATTTTTTTTTGTGAATGCTCTTAAGAAAATATTAGAAGTTTTACTGATATATATGTAATCATTTTAGATATTTTAAGGATTTTTGGAAGATTTTTAATCATTTGTTGAAAATATTTACAAGAATTTTCTTGCCAAATTTGGGGGATTTTTTAAAATAAAACTTTTAAGGGAAATTTTTAAGGAATTAGCGGAATTTTCTTCCTGAAGGTTTTTGCAAATTTTCAGAAATTTGGGGAATTTTTTTTGCTGAATTTTTGGATTTTTTTCAGACAAGGAAGCAATATTTTTTGATGCCCATAGATGAGGACAACAGGAGTGTTAACATGGAAAAAGGAGCTCTTTCTATCAACCCAGGAGCCTCAATAAACCCCCAAAACTGCAACCAAACCCCTTCAAACTCCACACACTCTGCTGCTCTCTGTTACCACCTGACTAAATCATCAATGGGCAGCACCTCAGAATCAACACCCAGCAGCACAAACTCCCACATCCCCATATGAAGCAGCAGCCATAGCGTTATTCCAACGTGTTATTAGTCAACTCAATCATCTGTAACTCAGTGCCAGCCTCACCAGGGTTCCGGCCAAATAGAGTATGTGTTTCACTTCGATTGGAGTAAATATAGAACGCTCATTCAACTATTTCATTTTCTAAAATGTATTGATCCCCTGATCCCCACGAGTCCGCATGAGCGATCCATCAGAAGTCGTTGAGGTTATTCACTCGAAATTACAATTGATCTTTTAAAAGTTGCCCGCAGGAAACCGGGGAGTAAAGGACATCTTTCCCAGCTCAAGGAGAGCTGCTTAAGTGAGTATTATAAGCAGGACTCATGCTCTGTCAAGTGAGCATCTCCTCAATTAGAGTTAAGCTTCCACATCAATGGAATGGGGCTGGAGGCTTTGACTGCTCTTCTCCCGTCTCTCTCGGTTCTTGTGGGATGGTCATGTGGCAGCAAATGTCTCGAGGAGCAGATAAGAGCCATTGTAGCGGAGGCTATTCATTGGTCTTACTCCTCAGCTAGGACATTCCAAGGGCTATCTTTATATACAGATGCACTTATCTGTCTGCATTAAAAGCAAGGTATTCATCTTCGCCTTAGGCTTCACACTTAACATTCTGAAGCAACTCTTTAACAGACACCCGATCCTTCAATTGGGGTGTGTTTCTTTGACCAATTTGTCTCCTGTTTTCAGAAAAAAAAACCTCTCTGAATTATGAAAGTAGCACCGTTAAACCAGCGCGCCGAATTGATGCAGATTGATGTACACAAAGACTTGTGATTCCTTCATTATCTTTTGATTACATTTCCATTTAGGATTAAAAATGATTATTTCCTCTCGCCTGCCAGCAACCACAACAGAAGCCAGATCTTGGTTAGTTCCCTCAAGCCAGGCAACACAATGCAGCCTGTTCCACGGATCTCTGGTGGAAAAACATGCCCTCTCTGTTTTTGTATGAAGCCTTTTTTTGCATTGAGCTGAGGAGATTCACAGAGAAACAGAATACATGTTTATTTTTGACGTTATTAGAGCAGAACGGCACGTCTGTGTCGCACGGCTTCGATCCAGACTAAAATATCTCATTAACCGTTGGATGGATTAGCATGATAATTTGGTTCAGACATTCGTAGTGCCCGGAGGATGAGTCCTTATGACTTTTTTTAATGGTATTTGGGGTTTTGAGTGAAATGTGTCAACAAATATTGATGAATTACCACAGAATTGGGTACAGTCACACCCCCCTCTGGATGACATGTTCATGTTATCATCAACTTGGTTTTAAATTGGTCCATACTGTGTCTGTAAAACAATTATAATCAAAATAGGGCTGGGACTTTAATGTGCTAATTTCAATTAATTAATTACAGAAAAATGTAATAGCACCTTTCTCAGTTCCCTAATTTCTGGCACACCGGACTGATGAACACTCCAGCCCAGTAGGTGGCAGTAATGAACCTAAAGTCTGTTTACCAGCTGTAAAGAAGCTACACAGGAGGCACTGTAGTGGGCCCATAGACTGTATAATTTATTTATTCTTTATTTTACAGTCTATGAGAGGAGCCACTAGGTGGTAATATGAAACGTCAGACCAACATGGCGGCTCGGTCGCAAACTTTCTGTTTTATTACACAAACACTTCAGCAAAAAATATTTCTGAAAGCATTTGAGGCGAGAAATAAGCTGCGCAGGTTCTGAATTAGTCCTCGCTTTAGTTCAAGACGGCTAGTTTAGACGTTTAACAAAAGTTTCGATATGTGTCGAACCTTCACTCCCCACACCGAATTTGCATAAAGTAAAAGTCAAGTCTACTTTATGCAAATGAGCTGTGGGAAAACGCACCGAAATGCAGCTTGAAACGCAATGCAGCCAGTATGCAATGTGATGTGCTTCACATAGACAATTAACAGGATGCTAGAAATTGACGCTCTTGTGGACGCATTAGCTATGACAGTCCTAGTATTGGCTAACAGTGTAGCCATCCCATAATAGACCACTTTTCAAGACATTGAAAGTACTTGAGTTTACAAAAAGTCTTCAAATGTTCAATATAATCACTATAATTGCACTTTGAGTTTGCAGTAATCTGTGAATGTAGTAGACAGATGAAAAATAAAAATAAATAAAAATGAAACAAACATTTTTGTTGTTAAAGTTGACAAAAATGTCTATTCATCCATTCAGTCGTCAACCAACATTTATTGGAACTGTAAAAAATGCGGTTATTTACAAAGCCTCTAATTAATTAGATTAAGTTTTTTTAATTGTGTCCCACCACTAATTCAAAATAATAACTGCAAATGTCATCATGTTAACAAAGTTGGCAGAAGTCATAAATAATATAGCTGCTAAATCTCAGTTTGTTAGCGCTGTTAGTAGGAATGTGTTAGTTTGCACCACTGTGCTGAAGTACAACCTCACAGGCCTGCTAGCATTGCTGAGGGTGATGGGGATATATACTCAATCAATTACCAACAGGAGTCTGGAGTGTAGAAGTCAGCGACTGGAACGCTCAAACAAATCAGAGGTGCAGACCAGCATTCGAGTCTTAAGGCTCCATCAGGATTCCATCAAGTCCCTGAAGACAGAACGAGAGCAAAACTGGAGAAAATGGATGAAAAAAAAGATAAAAGGGGGATGAGTGACAGCAGCATTAAGGAGGAGAGAGCTTAGACTGCAGACATAATAAAGAGTTGAAAATGGGAGATTAAAATGTAAAATAAAAACATCATTTTAGTTTTTTTTTTTTTTTAAAGAAAAAATTCTAAATAGTTCAATGTGAAAATCTGTGACGACCAGTTGTAAGAGGATAATCCCCCTTTATCCTGTCAGATTAGGACAAATATTGACTTGATAAGATGCCTCGAATGTATTATGCATTAATTTCTGCATTTCCAGTGTCTCAACTCCCTTTCCAGTCTCGCTGTTGCAGTCACACCACATTAAAGAGGCTGCTCATCATCGCTTGTGCTCAGAGATTGTAAAGGAAGCTTTTCTCTATGCTTTTCACATATATCCACTAACGTAAAGAGAGCAGAAACAGTCGTATGGGAAAAAAAGCATTGAAAATCAGGCAACCTACATTGCACCATAAATGTTATTCATCTTATTCTCTAACATACTTAGTCTTGACCTCAGCTTGCTTTATGAGGAATGTTACTCTTTAAAAAACATCTCATTCAAGCTGCACACTCCCTCCAACCTAAAACACAAATCAAGAATAATATTCTCCATGGCAGTATTTGTATTCCAGTAATAGTTTGAAAAATGTAAATCATGCCTCTGCCTAATTTCCACTCTCTGCTCTTGTCTCAGGCTGAACTCTACAGCTGAATGAAAATCTGTCATCATGTCACATAACTTTAGTCACTATTACCAAGCTGACAACTCCCTGTTCTCCTTTTCATTTCCGTCCACTGACTCTGACAGTGCACATCTCGAACTGCTAGACTTTAAGACTGTTAATACTGTGTACTTCTCTCAGCTGTTTTAGGACATGACTTCACTTTAAAATCAGTCAACTATTCTCACCGATTTATGTCCTGCGCTGAAAGCTCCAGGGAGTGATACATTAATGTATTGCAGCCCTTTCAAGAGATCTATCAACAATAAGAAAAATACTTTGAAATCTCCAGCTGAATGTCTGCTTACCCCATATTCCATCCCAAGATGGCGGAACATTAATTCAGCCCCAGATTTCAGCTACAGTCTGATCCGTTACTGCGTGTTTGCACTTTTTGCCACAGATGAAATGAGATTCTGCCCACCAGGGATGCTGTCCTCGTCTTTCTTAAGTCATCATGCTGTTATCTCCCATTTGTTTTGTTACTCCCTCCCTGCTGACTTCTTGAACTCCATTCACTTCCTCCCATTCCTCAACAACACTGCAGCACTCGTGTTCTTACACCCTCCTGTGTTAATACTACATCTCCACCGGCTGCTCCTTTTAAGTTTAGAGCTTTGGTGCTGGCACACATTCCCAAACCTCCAGCTGATGGTTTTAAACACTGGGATTCTCCTAATATCAACCACTTGTCTTTCTCTTTCCCCCGCAATGAACCTCTCATTCATCTCTGGCTGTTCCGCCTCCTGGCTCTCCAGTAGAGAAGTTACCTTTTCACTCTATTCTCAGCAGCAGTTTTCAAAAAGTTCCACACCGACTGTCTACTAAATCAAATAAGTGTTTTTTGAAAATCAAATTGTGGTAAAAGTTCCCTCCATTTAAAGTGGTGCTACCTGGGAGAATCATGTGGAAGGTAAATGAATTATAAGTTATGAGGTTGCTGTGAGTATGTTATATGTAATGAGATTTTCTTTGGACCCGGAGGCAGATTCTGATACAGCTGCAGCAGTTCAACATGTGGTTTTATTGATGACAGTGGATTGGTGACGAGGGAGGAGGAGGAGGAGGCTCGAGCTTAATGGTGGTGTGGTAACTGGAGAAGAAACATGGCCTAGGAGGGGCATCCAGACAGAAGGGACTGAGCTGAATGACTGACCAGAGAGGGAGATCCATGGCTGGAGACGGTTGACTGGCTAACAGTGGATTAAGGTGATTGGATGGAGAACAAAGCTAGAAAGCAGGTAAGCTTACGGAGTGAGGGAGTTAATCTGAGGGATCCATTCATCCATTTCATTCCACTCATCTGGGATTGGGTTGTGGTGACTGCAAGGGCAGGCAGGGCCTTCCAGACATCTCTCTCCACTTCAGTTCCTTCTGGTGAATCCGGAGGCGTTCCCAGACCAGATGAGATTCCAGTTCTGTGTCTATCCCAGGGATCATTTCCCACTTGGACATGCCTGGAAAAACTCAAAGTTAAGCCACCATGGAGACATTTTAATCACATATCTAAACTGCCTGAGCTGACTTCAGTGACTACCCTGAATTTCCTCTGGAGCTTCCCACCCTATCTGTAAAATAGCCAGCAACCCAACAGACGGAACGGATTTCAGATAATTTTTTTTTGGTCACTACCCAGATCTCATGAAATAAACCTCATAGATTGAGAGGTTCACCTTCTGGTTCAAATCTTTTTTCACCACAATGATTCGGTGCAACGACTGTCGTGGACTGTAATGACCTGAGGCAAAGCTAGACTTTAGGTTTTCAAAGCGAGACAAAGCAAGTAGATTGGACTAAGCTAAATGACTGACTAGAGAGGGAGAAATGTGTCAGGTGAGGTAGTTAGATGGCTGACTAGCTAACAGTGAATCGAGGTGACTGTGTGGAGAGCAAAGCTGGAAGGCAGGTAAGGAGAGTTAGGAAGTTAATCTGAGGCAACTATTCATCCGTTTGCTTATCTGGGCTTGGGTTGCAGTAGCAACAGACTAAGCAGGAAAATCCAGACATCCCTCTCTCCTTAAGTTCCTTCTGGGGATCCCAAGGTATTCCTGGGCCAGATGAGATATGTAATCCCACCAGAGCATTCTGTGTTTACTCTGGGGATCTGTTTTCAGTTGGTCGTGGATGGAAAATCTCCAAAAGGTGAAAATCAGATGTCTGAACCACCTCAGCTGACTTTGATGTGAATAGGCAACAACTACTTAGAGCTGTGAAACTCTAACTTCCTCATCCTATCTCTAAAGCTGAACCCATCTACCCAACCAAGGAAACTGATTATGGTCACTTGTGTCCATAATCTCATTCTTTAGTTCACTACCCAGATCTCCTGATTAAGACTGCATACATCAAGACCTTCACCGTCCAACTCAACTTTCTTTTCACCATGGTGATCTGGTAAAACGTCTGTCATGGACCACAGTTACCTGAGGCACTTGGATGCAAAAATATAGACAGGCTTTCAAAGCAGTACCAAGATTCAAGGTTGGCCGCGGCATTATGTCCACATGAGCAGACTGAATGAATAGGCAAAGAGTGGAGTGAATAGTTGGGTCAATCACTGGTGTGCAAGGCGGTTGGCAGCCAGAGGGGAACAGATAGCCACACCCAGACAAACTCATACTTCAATACAAAGAGGACAAACAGGAGACACAAGGAAAGAGGGGGGGAGAGGAAACTGCAAAGACACAAGGAAAGGGCAGAGAGGAGTAGCTGGACCGTGACGGTGTCGACTGCTGCAAAACAATTACTCTCTGAAATGCCCACCTGCCTGTAAAAGATTCAGATGAACTTAAAAAAAAAGAGGAAAAAGAAAGAAAAATAGGAGCAATCGAATCATTTTGGAGGGCATTTGTGCTAAAATGTCGTTCAAGCCATTAGTACACTGGGAACTAAATAATTAGAGGAATGTTTTGGCAGTATGTAGATAGATAGATAGATAGATAGATAGATAGATAGATAGATAGATAGATAGATAGATAGATAGATAGATAGATAGATAGATAGATAGATAGATAGATAGATAGATAGATAGATAGATAGATAGATAGATAGATAGATAGATAGATAGATAGATCGATCTGTCATTCAACGTATCCTTGAAATGGCTTTAGAATAGCACAAACATAAAAGTTCATCCGAGATTAAAGTTTTATGATTCTTTGTCTGGGTTCATCTGGTGGATCCGAATGACTGCTCAGGCTCGATCAGGCTGGCAAAATAAAACACCCCAGGGATGGTAGAAAGGGATCAGCCAAGAGTAACAGGACAGCGGGTCATTACACAGAACAATTGTCTTGTGGGTTGTGGAGCTACTGCAGAGGTAAAAGTGTGAGAGTGTAGCAGGGTCACTCTTTAGCAAAACCGTGTGTGTCACAGTAGTGTATTTGTACATGGTTCTTTTCATTGCCCACACTAATTGAATTCTCCATCTTCTGCATTCTTCTTCTTCTTCTTCCTCTGTGCCGAAAATTCAAAATAAAATACTACTAATACTTAAGTAATAACTTTTCCATTCGTGAATCCACCACCGTAAACAGATATTATGAGCAGTCTGTTCTGGTTTATGGCAATCAACACACTGGATGCTGTATAAACACTTGTCTGGACGTGAACAACGCAAATTTACAGCACTTGCACAATGAAAATCATCTCTCAGCCTCTGCACACAGTTCTGATGAGCTGGAGGAAGATATTCAGTCAGAGACTCAGAATGACTAAGAGCTCCACTGAAGGTCACAGAAGGACCTTTGCTTTTGTAGATATATAGTTTCTCTCTTTTCTGCACATTTCTACAACTTCTGCACAACTTCTTTAAATTATTGTGAAATGACTCACCTCCATCTACTGTTAAACTATTATTACTGTGCTGTTTACCTACAGTACATGTTTTATTCGGTTCAGTTCTATTCAGCTCAGTTTTACTTATATTTTCTCATTTCCTGATCATGTACTGAAAAAAATGTACCAATGCAATTTACCTAAAGTGATCAATAAAGTTTTCTGATTCTTATTTTGATTCTATCCGACACACAAAAAATTCAATCCACTGGTTTGAAATAAACAACAAAAACTCAGCCAGGATGTAACAGTACTTAGCATGAGTGCTACGTGTATATATTGTTTGAATATGTTGTAAATACATTCAACATGATTTGAAGAAGTCTAAAAAACATCATTTCTACTCTTCAGTTCTACTGTAACATCCTGAGGCGTCTGAGGAGGATCATTAGACATAAAATGATCTAATCGATGGTGCAATAGCAATGAGGCGTTCCACCATGACAAGACTCCAACTCACAGGACGTCAAAAACAATTGTTGCTCCCCCATCCACCTTACTCACTAAACCCGGATCCCTACTGTTTCTTCTTCTTCCCCAGCATGGCTTCAAGTCAAAGATTTGACATTTTGACACAGTGAAGGAAGTCTGGGGCAGAAGCAGTGGGAGTGGTGTATTGATACTTGAGGTGACCATGTTGAAGGGCCACATTAAAATTAGTTATCTCTTGATTTTTGTTGGTGCAAACTCTCAACTATACCTTGTATACATGCATGCAAGTTCTTGGGGATAAGGATGCTTTTCTACTTGTGTCAAACATTTCTATAAAATGTAAATGGCTACTGATATACCTCATGTGTTTGTGTACCTGTACTCTAATCGTATTAGCAGTTAACCTTTCACTTGTATCAGCTGCGGTGCTGTAAGTAATTAGTTTATAAGCTCAGAAGAAGCTGCACAATCTTCAGTCAGCTTTATAAAAACACATCAAGTCAATCATCAAAAAGCCAAAATTAATTCAGAATCACAATGTTTTATCAACTCTTAGCACTTTGCTAACATTCTGACTAACAGAGGCAAAGTATAGAAGCTAAAACAACTCATAACAACGACAGATTACACCATCAATGTGGATTTGATTTAGACAGGAAAGCCATCGTGGGTGTTTCGTTTACCAGTATAGACTCAATCTATTTAAGAAAGGCTGATTTCAAAACATTATGTAATGATTTAAAGTGTTTCTAAATGATATTTGTTACATGTTTATTCCCATTAGATCACCACTGAGCCCATGCAAACACAATGAATAATATCACAGGCTTCTCCAAGACACTACTGACCTCATTCGAACTCAGGAAACATGCTCTGGAAACTTCATCATCCCCGTCTGACCCACCGACCCCCAGACAGTCTCTGCAGCGAGCTTGTGGCCTTCAGCATGTTTAACAAGGAACATGAGCCGTTTCCTTTGGTCTGGCTCTCTAATTAGGCTCTGACATGACTGTTAAACTCTCAGTGGTCCAACCGCAGCTGGCTGCAGAAAAGGTTTCTCTTTTTTCAAACTTGGTCCCTGATGCTGCAGCGGTGGGGATTTGTCAGGAGGAGCTGTGATAATACTTTAACAGCTTGACAAAAGGGTGTGTTTATACAATAACAATATAAAAGGAAGTGCAGCGGGGGAACTGGTCAATACAGCTGCCATCAGATTGAAAAGAAAAAACCCTTCCTCTCTGTTGGAAAACACTGAGGGCTCAGTGTCACAGCTCTGTTATTGCTCTGTCGCTACGTAGGTGGTGAAGGTTATGCTGCTGTAGACAAGCAGATGGCCGCTCGGTCAAAAGCCAGATCAAATACATGCTACTACTATTAGGAGGAAACCATCATGCCTGTCAGTCAGAGTGAAGCTCAGACGACCTCACTCTTTGTTGAATGTGGAGAGGTTGGTGTGTAATATCAGGGCAGGCAGGAGACCACTGCTGCTCTGCTGTGGAAAAAAGAAACTTGGACATCGAGAGGGTGAAACTGGGCCACAAGGAAAAGAAAGGGTAGTTTGACAGCTAATAAAAAGCCAATGGGATGATACAGTATTCAGGATCAGAGGTCGACAGAAGACGTGAATATATGACACCCATAGGCTCCTTAGAGTTCCTGGTGGAGTAATAATGCTTTTAATGAAGAGGCTTCCTCACCCACTCCAACAGGTTTGAGCTGAATAGCTCTCTGCAGAGGGAAGCAACCACTCTCCTTTTATTAGGAGATATTAGATGTGACTGGACTGTTCTGCCGACTGGAAGCTCATTATCAAAAAAACTGCATTACCTCAGCAAGCTGTCCTGAACCACGTCTATTCATGAAGAGGGGAGAGAAATAGAAAAAGGAATATAAAAAAGTCTTTGATAAAATTTAAAGAAAAAAGAAGGGGGGATTTGCATGTGCGCTCCAAGAAAGGTAGTTAGGATGCACAGAGAGACCACTGAGCACATCAGTGAATAGGAGTATAGCCTTTAGAGTGAATGCAAATCAGCCAAGACCAAAGGATAGGATGTGCACTGTGGGAATGGGCCGCTAACCCAAATGGATATTCTCACACTAAAGCCTCACATGCCAGCACACGGGCACGGACAATGCCAAAACAGTCGCATCTAAAGCCTTCAGAGGGGAAAGACGATGCAAACTCCCGGGTTTTGGGCTCGGTGGCCCACGGTCAGGCATTCAGCCACACTCATTAGAGGTCTTTTCCAATTACAGTGAGACTGTCTGCACATCCAGCATCACGGCTATCCAGGGGCTATTGTTTGGAGAGCTCTGCCCGTGTTCCAGAGATTGGAGCCTGAGAAGATGGATATGGAGGAGTTTATGCTTTAGGGGAACAATGGCTGCTCTACCCTGAGTGGGGTCTGGAGGAACAGGGCTGGCTATCTGTGAGAACAAGCCAGGAATCTGTAATAAACACCAGGAGAGGGTAGAAATGCACGGGCTAAAAACAGGAACACTAGCTGCTGCTGCTGATGTCCTCACACTCAGGATAACCCCAAACGTCCCGTTCCCCCGTGTCCTCCTACAGCTGATTGGCATTTCTGTGTGGGAAGAGTAAGAGGGAGATAAAGACAACAAAAAGCCTCTTCTCAGTCTCCAACCCCTTGGTAATTGTTTAGACAAATGCTTACCGATAAACACACAGCAGCCAACCATGGATCACATTTGGATGAACTGGACTCCTTCAGAATACAAACAGAATGGAGACACAGACAAGTGGGGGGAAAAGGTGAAGTTAAAAAAAAAAAAACCCAAGATAAAACAGCGCCACAGAGATAAACAGTAAGAAACACAAAATAGAAGACAAAAGGCACTGTACAAGATAACATTCATTCATAATAAGAGAAAGGAATATGCCAGTTTGAAGGAGTGCAACTAATGGCAGCCCAAGTTCTACACTTGTGTAGCTGGTAAGTGGTTTTAAAAGCACCAGGGAAGATGTCTCCCAGCTGTGTGGCTTCACTAAGAGGAGTGAAACAATTGAAGCATGCACTGGAAGGCACTCAGACTTTTTCAGCTGGCTGTAAAATAGATGCTGAGGAGAAAGAAGATGGAGAGAAAAGACAAAGCCGAAGCATTGTAGACAGCTGTGCTTGCATTAAATAAGTGTATCGGGGTATAGAGTTGGGTATGTCTAAAACATTTTATGATGTCTCAGCGGGATCAGTGATTTCATGGTATTGTTTTTCTCCATAAAGATTTGATGCACAGCCGCTAGAAGCTCAACACTATGTAATACACACATTCAACATGGTTCCAGATGAGGCAAAAATTACAATTTTAAGAATTCTAAGCATGGATACACTGTAGAAAAAAATCATGTTAAGATATCCTGGGAAAATATTAGAACAGGCACCTTATTTCTAACTGAGTACACATCGGTTTTAGTAAATTTACACAGAACTCTAGAGGTAGTTCTTCAAGCACCTGAGTCAACATCTTTACATCATCAGTGTATTCGCTGAGATGTCTTAGTAGTAATTTGGAAAATCATGGAAGAGGCAGAAAAGAGGTGTTTTGGATAGGGGACAGGTGAAGATGCCAAACACTGGCAAGGATGAGAGCAAAGAGAGGTGGACTGGTGTGGAACATATATACTCACAGCTCCACACATCCCTGTAGCTTAAACCTGCAGAGATAGACAAAACAAGTCCTTACACCTGCACAACAAAATCTCTTTTATCTTCCAAACTTATCCATAGGCCTGTTCCAAATGCAACTGTAAGCAGATTTTATGATTTACTTAAGGCGTAGGTAATTAGAACTTTTTGTTAGGACAGGAATAGATCACCTCCCGGGATAAAAGATATCCATGTACCCACAAACCACATCTTCTGGTCTTGAAGTCAAGCTTTGTACATGCAACCATTTCTTCAAAGATTCTCCAGTCATTTTTTTCACACACAGATTTTGCTCTTTGTCAGGATAATGTGATTTATATGCATATGAAGCTACAGGCTGCAGCTGGTTAGTTTAGTCTAACTAAAATCAAGGGGAAACTTCTACCCAGACTCCATTCAAACTTCACAAAACACCAATCAGTAACTCTACAAAGCTCACTAATTAACAAATTATATCTTTTTTTTTGCTTAATCTATATTTGATTTGAGGCTTTACACATCTATGGAGACAGGTGGAGAGCTACAGGCATATCTAAAAGTTTCAGACACACTTCTGATGAAGGTCGAGAGTCGAAAACATTGAAAATAAGTTAGGATAGATAAGTTAGGCAGTGTTAGACAGTGTGCAGAAGTCGTTGGGAAACTCTGGTTTAATCTGTACTAAAAGACATTATAAAGCTCACTTCATGGTTCTTTTCAAACTACAGTGTGTCTGAGTCAGAGAGTTGCACTGAGGTTGAGGTTTCTCCAAGGCTGTGATACTTTTTACAGGCTATAGCATTAACTACAGTTTATAACAGGTTGTAGCATCTTGTCATATCATGTGTTTGGAGATGCTGATGGAAAGCACTGAGCCACAAATCACAGCATTTCCAAGGTCTGGCAGCGACTACTTCAATAATAAGTCTTTCAATGATGAGTTATAAAGGTGTGTTTAATGGAAAATCTCCTCTAGAAGCAAGCATTTGTTTTTTGAGCACCATTTGTATTCTTGGCATGCACACGATCACCATGCTTACAGTGTGTACAGTCCAAGAAGTGACCAATTTTGGGCTACATGTGGGTGTCCATAGAGAGTTCCATGCAAACCCTTGTAGACTTGGGCAGGTGATGAAATCGATGTGATGCCAAAACCAGGTCTTGGTGTTGTAGCTTTATGGGCAGTTCCTTTCTGGACCAGTCTGGTGCTGTAAAACTGTCACTTTGTGTGTTACCACAGGTTTTTCTTGTTGTTGCTTTTCACGCTTTCCTCCTGCTGATCTTAATCCTCTCCTTAACCGTTGTGTTATGCCATTGAAACGACACGCGTAAAGCACAAAATGACAACTCGAAGTTCTCTTTTCCAATATCTTTTGTTGTTCCTGATGGCGATAAGCAGTAATTGCAGGTGTATTTTTGAACCTCTTCTTCTGGGGATCCAAACAGTGGTGGCAGCTGACACCTGGGCCACACCTCCAGAACAACATCCTTCACTTCATTTGTTAGTGCAATGTTTACTTGCAACTCTAGCAGAGGAAATAAAACAGTATGCCGCTTCTCACACAGCTGAGTTATACAGCAAGTCTATTGTGTTGGCTCCATCTCCCCTCTCTGGTAGAAAGAAAGCTGCTGGGTGATGAACACATGTTGCACAGCTTGTGATTTAGCATAGGAATGTCACCACAGACAACCAGTGTGTAACACTATAAATGCAAGGAACTTCATACCATTTCATTTGCGGGTCATGGATCCAGTCACCATTGTGTTACCTCATTTGGCAATAGACAGTGAGTCAATAGGCACTGAATCAAACGAGAATCCTTGAGACTGCCACTTAAAAATGCAAAATGTACCTGAAGTAGAGTCTTATTTGTACACATTTCCATGACATCTCATTGGCTGAGCACAGTGACTCCTCTGCTGGTTGCCTGGCAACTTCAAGAAGACACAAAAGGCTCATAAAGTGTTCCAAAAATGTTGATCTATTCTATTTGAAATAGCCTGAAAGCACAAGAAGTCAATGCATTTAAGTCTCTTGATGAGGACAATCTCATTGCATCAGTAAAGAGGCATTTAATTCAACTTTGTAAATGTAAAACCCAAACAAAAAAATAACAGAAAAATAAAATAAATACTGACTTGTGAAGCTTTAATAAAATTCTTTCAAGTCTCAGAGTTTATTCTGGTAATTTCAAGCTCTAATGTGTTATTCTTATCCCTTTTCTGTATAAATGGCCTTTCTCCCGACAGCACTGGCTTGTGGTCAGCAGTGATGGAGCTAATCCTTCACTCGGTGGAGCCACTTCATTTCATTCTCTTCAAAGATTCATTCTGCTAATCATTCAGTTGTTCCCTCTAACTGCCGAATACTTTCTCACCACGACTTCAGGCCATGTCGCCTCTCGTTCGGCTGTTTCTGGCCTCTGTTTACTTCACTTATCAGTCATCAGTACCTTCAGAGAAACCTCTCATCATTCACCACAGCTCCCTGATTTAGGCTCTGATTATAACCCATAATGTCACAAAGTTTGTATATTTTCACACATCTCTTTTCATACAGACAAGACTCCCTTTTCCACCCTTAATTAAATCTTTTATATTCTTCCCATACAGAAAGACAAAGTCCATTCATTCATTATGCAACATTTACTACTGTATTAAAGTGAACTGGCCAAACCCACACATAAGAACATTAAATTTGTAGTGAGAAACTGAAAATCAGACTGTGGTTCTTCAGTGGGAACATCCATCCATCTATGTTCTTCAGTTTATCCCAACAGGTTGTACTAAGCAGGACATTCCAGACATCCATCTCGGGAATGTTTTCTAGATCTTCCTGAGGATTTTAAAGTGATCCCAAACCAGATGAGATGTGCAATCCTTTCAGTCACTTCTGGGTCTCCTCCCAAGTGAACTTTCCTTGAAAATCTCCAAGGGAATGTGATCAGAAAGCTTCTTAATCAGATTCCTGAAACGCCTCAGCAGACTCTGCTAACCCCATCCCACATCGTTCTGGAAGTCTGAGCTCCTCTTCGAATCTCAAAGGTTGAGCCCAGAGATAAACTTATTTATCAGCAGTTTCATGGTTTTGCTCTCTACCCACGAAGCTCTTTTCACCACGAGAGTTGAGCACCCACATTACTGCTGACACCACACTGATCCATTTGTCCATGTCATGTTCCATGTTGCTGTCACACATGAATAAGATTCCAAGAAAGTGCAACTCATCGATCTTAAGAAACTCCACTGTTGCACATAAAGAGCACTTTCTGCAGGAATAGGCGTTAAGGTCGGAGGCTCTGCAGGTTGGGTGGCAGGAAAGAAGGCACCTATGTGTCATAGTCACTTTTCCAGCCCTTTAGGTAGTACACAATGGTCTAGCTGCACCACACTACTATTCAGCTGTAGGGGAAAAAACACTTGGGTTTGTTTGTCTTTCTTTAAAGCAATCACAGTGGCCGTGGCCAGGACTAAATGAAGGAGTGGTGTTCCCTCAAAATACTGGCAGGTGGAAGTGTTTTGATGGAACATTTGCACTCATGGAGATGAACATTGATTAAAATGGATCATCTACAAGAAAAAGCTAACAGGGTTGCCTTACTGTATGATCTGAATCCTTTACAAGACTTTAATTTTGTCTGTGGTAGGTTGCTACTTTGATGTGTGGCAAAGAAAACTGTAGTACGCAGATCATCCTAGGACCTTTAGTACAAAGGAGCTGGACTTCAGTTTTAGGTTCTTGAAGACATTTCACTTCTCATCCAATAGGCTTCTTCAGTTCTGACTGAGTTCTTAGGATTACAATGACCTGACTGAGAATTTATGCAGACCACATGCAGTTAACAAAATAGAAGGAAACTGAAGCTGTCCAACAATGGTACATCCAAGAAGTCAGACTGAGGTGTGCTGACCCCTAAGATCATGGACTAGTTCTAAAAACGTGGAACTTCAGTTGGGTCGGGTCAGTGAGGGCTGATTACATTATGAACATGACAGGCACATAGAAAGGCCGGCCGAAACTTTATGGATTTTTTGATGCCCCAGCAGCCCACCAGGATTTGTCACGGTCTGGCCAGCACAAAACTGCTCTCCACATCGCAATCAGCAGCCTTTTCTAAAATCAAGGCTAAAGTTGACATGAGAATGTGGCTCACTCTCTCACCTCACTGTGTGTGTATAGTGTGTGTATATACATATATATATATATATATATATATATATATATATATATATATATATATATATATATATATATATATATATATATATATATATATATATATATATATAAAAATAAAAAAGAATGTAACATGATGATAAAGCCTTTAATGTAGCAGACTGGATGGTTTGGTCTTGTTTTTTTTTAAAATTTGTTTTGGAGACTGTTGGGCATCAAAAGAGTTTTTAGAGATGCATTTAAAGTGTTTTAAATCGGTGTGTAGATGAACTACAATGCCTGACCCCATGTCTCCATTGTCTATTTGTATAAAACAGGAATTTTTAAGCTTTATTTTCTAAGAATATCAAATGTGTATACATTTTGCCATTATTGTGCTACTTTTATACGCCTTTGCAATATACAAAAAGTTCTAGAATTTAATGACAAAAGACAGTTTGATCATAACTTGCACTCCAACAACACTAAAAGGCATTTTTTAAAGCCTATTTTAATGATCTCATGATGCCGAGCTTGAAGTTTGAACTACTTTATAAGGTTCTGGAAACATCACGGCTTGGTTTAATATTGCTTTGTTTGTTGTCATGGCTACAACAGTAACCCTGTGGTTGAAAAAGACAACAAAAACAGCTTTGAATTCCTGTGGGAGATGTTTGTTGAATATAATAATGTCATACAAGCTGGAATTAGTCACAGAACAACTGCTAATGGAAATTGCTTGGCATGAAAAAAAAATT